>NW_026576744.1:10000-72343 GCF_028641065.1 Leucoraja erinaceus | reverse complement strand
GCCGTGCCCACTTAGACTCCCTTTCGTCCACCCTGCCCCTTCCTCCCCTTTCGCCATTCCTCATACCTTTCGCCATCTCACTCAATTCCATCCCAAACACTCCCATTCCACAACCAAACCATCCACAAAATATTCTCCCACTTCAATCCTCCCCTCTCACCCACTCCTCAACAAACACTCCCCACTACTACAACCCCACACACCCCCAACTCTATAACACTCCACTCCTACAACAACAACCAAACAACATCTCAACTACCGCTATTCACCACCATTGTATTCTCTGCGTATTTAACTGTGAATACCCCAGTGTATTTTTCAAACAAAGACGCTAAAGAAACACTTACATCTAAAATCTAAACAAACTACCTCTCCCTCTTCTCTCTCCCCCCATCTCGCTCCACAATCGCGCTTCTCCTCCCCTTCCCCCATTTCTCTCTCTCCCCCCTCATTAACTTGCCCCCTTACGCTCCCCCTCCTCCTCCTCTCTCCTCCCCACCATCCCGTTCCTTTCCTTCTTCTCTTCACCCCCCTCCCTCTCTTTCCCCACCATACTCTCCACACCTCTCTCTCCTCCCCACTCCTCCCTCACCCCCCTCTCTCTCCCTCCCCCCCACCCCTCACCCACTCTCCCCCCCCTCCTCTCCCCACTGACACACCTCTCCATCCACGGGACCGACTTCTTCTCTCCCATACACCCCCTCCTCTCTCCCCCTAACTACTCCACCTCATCATCTCTCTTTCCCCCCCTCGAGTTCCCCACACTCTATTTCATCTCCCACCATCCCTCTTTTCACCAATCCCCTTCAACCCCTCACCTCCCCAACACATCTCACCCTTGAGGGGAGGGGGGGGGGATCCCCTAGATTGGGATATGAGGAACGGGTTGGAACCACCTACCTCTCATCTCCCCGTTACCCATAGACATCACCTCCTCCCCCCCCCCACCTAACTCCCTACCGGCTCCTTTGGCAAGTCTCAGGGGCCGATGTTCCACCAAACAAATCGTGCCTATAAAAACCATACGTCACAGAGTTATACAGCACCGAACATTCCCTTCAGCCCAACTATGGCTCATACTAGCCAACCCTCCTGCCCCCAACCCCTTCTACAACCCTTCCCCCCCTCCTAACGCTTTTCTACCATATCCCCCAAACCTCAACACAACATCCAATAAACAGTCCCTATCTACCATCCCTTAAACTCAATCCAATCCCATGCCTCACCGTAAACCTCCTCCCTCCATCTTTTTCCATCCCCACCACCACCCTCTTTACCTGGTCAAGTTAAACCCAACTTCAAAATTCCCCATTAAATCTTTCCCCCTACCATCTAAAATCCCTCCCCACTAAAGGTAGCCCATTTTAAATGAGTCCACAAGACTGACACCTACCCTATACCATATCTTCACCCATTTAATAGTCCAAACCCCAAAAAACATCACCAGATTCTGCCTGACCCGCTGAAGTTCCGAATTATCCTCCAGCACTCTGTGAACTTCCACCTATCCAAATGTTTCCCACCACCGATGCTTGCCTGACCCGCTGATTTACTCCCAGCACTCTGTGAAACGTCACCCCATCCATGTTCTCCACAGATTCTTGCCTGACCCTTAATCCATTTACTCCAGCACTCACCTCTTTTACGTCACCTATCCATGTTCCCCCAGATGCTGCCTGCCCTCCATCAGTTACTCCAAAACTCCATTCTACACACGTCACCTATCCCTGTTAGCCCCCAGTCCAAACTAGCAGCGCTCACATCCCCTACACCCTAATTTCTATGTCTCCTCATCCCCAGGGGCAATTTAACAGAACCAATCAGACATTCCACACCCAGCCACGAATTGTACTGCCTAACTGCTGGTATTATAAACCGGAATAGACTCATTCCATGGAGTAACTCAGCGGGTCATGCACATCTGTGGTATAATCACTTTCATAGGTCCCTAATCACAGAGTGCTGGAGTAACTCAGCACCATCCCTCCAGCATCTTCTGGAGAACATGGATAATGTGACGTTTCACAGAGTCATACATCAGTAACACAGAGGGTCTTGCAGCATCTTTGGAGAACCAACATGGTGACGTTTCCCCCTTCCCCCCATCAAAGAACCTGGAGTAACTCCGCAACTCAGGCTCACATCTGTTGCGATACCTGGATGGCCCACCTTTCACACCCCTGCTGGAGTAACTCAGCGGGTCAGGGCAGCAATCTGTGGAAAAAAATGATTTTGTTACACTTTCCTTCGGCCTTCTTCTTCCAGACCCACCCTACAAACCCCGCACGGTCTTTGGAGTGTTGGAGGAAACCCTCCACCCAGAGAAACAACCCCACGCTGGTCACGGTGAGAACGTGCAAACTCTACACAGACATCACCCGTGGTCAGGATGGATTCTCCCGGGTCTCTGGCGCTGTGATTCAGCAGCTCTACCCGCTGCACCCACCGTGACCCCCTATTTGTCCCTACAATGTTCTACACTGCTACAACGGCTAGGGGAACGTTCCCTTTCCAGGGTGCTCCAATCATACCCAGGAAGTGACCGCTGAACTTCAGCGCAACCAATGCTGACACGGTGGCCGTATTGTGAAGCACCTGGCCGTAATCTTTACATTAGTTACTGGTCAAACCCGAGGTCAGGGTCGAATCCCGGTCTCTGGCGCTGACAGTTCATGTGACAGGGGCAGAACTACGCCATTCGGCCCATCAAGTCTACTCTGCCATTCAATCATGACTGATCTGTCTCTCCCTCCTAACCCAAAAGACAATAAACAATAGGTGCAGGAGTAGGCCATTCGGCCCATCAAGTCTACTCTGCCATTCAATCATGTCTGATCTGTCTCTCCCTCCTAGCCCAATAGACAATAGACAATAGGCGCAGGAGTAGGCCAGTCAGCCCTTTGAGCCAGCACCGCCATTCAATGTGATCATGGCTGATCATCCACAATCAGTGCCCCGTTTCCTGCCTTCTCCCCCTATCCCCTGACACCGCTATCTTTAAGAGCCCTATCTAGCTCTCTCTTGAAAGTCTCCAGAGAACCCCCCTCCACCCCGCCCTCTGAGGCAAGAGAATTCCACAGACTCCAACTCTCTGTGAGAAAAAGGTGTTCCCTCCCATCGTCTCCGTTCTAAATGGCTTTACCCCTTATTCTTAAACTGTGTGGCCCCCACTTCTGGACTCCTCCCAACATCAGTACCATGTTTCCTTCCTCTAGCGTGTCCAAGCCCTGAACAATCTTACATGTTTCAATGAAATCCCCTCTCATCTTTCTAAACTCCAGAGTGTACAAGCCCACCTCTCCTTCCCCTTGCATATGACAGTCCCACCCATCCCAGGAACTTAACCTGGTGAACCCCATTCTCCTGCCTTCTCCCCATAACCCCTGACACCCGTACTAATCAAGAATCTTGATGTCTCTGTGCATGACTGTGAAGAAAACTAATTGTATGTTGGCCTTCATTGCGAGAGGATTTGAGTCTAGGAGCAAAGAGGTCCTTCTGTAGTTGTACAGGGCCCTATAAAATTCTTAAAGGATTGGACAGGCTCGATGCAGGAAAAATGTTCCCCATGTTGGGGGAGTCCAGAACTAGGGGTCACAGTTTAAGAATAAGGGGTCGGCCATTTAGGACTGAGATGAGGAAAAATGTTTTCACCCAGAGAGTTGTGAATCTGTGGAATTCTCTGCCACAGAAGGCGGTGGAGGCCAATTCACTGGCCGTTTTCAAGAGAGAGTTAGATTTAGCTCTTAGGGCTAACGGAATCAAGGGATATGGGGAGAAGGCAGGAACGGGGAACTGATTGTGGATGATCAGCCATGATCACATTGAATGGTGGTGCTGGCTGGAAGGGCTGAATGGCCTCCTCCTGCACCAGTTGTCTATGTGACTGTGTGTAACTGTGTGTGTTTGGTCCCGTGCAGGTATCGAGCAAACACCTTCTGCTCCAAGTCAGACGTGGACATGTTCTGTCGCGAGGTGTCGATACTCTGTCGCCTCAACCACCCGTGTGTGATCCAGTTTGTGGGAGCTTGCCTCAACGACCCCAGCCAATTCGCCATCGTCACTCAGTACATCTCTGGAGGGTCCCTCTTCTCACTGCTCCACGAACAAAAGAGGTGCCTCCCCCGCCCTCACCCCCCACGTTACAGCCAGCTCCAGGCCATTCGGCCCACAGAACCCCTGCCAGCCCTATGGACCAATTTTCAGTTCCTTCAGAGAATGAGGGGGGAGGGAGTGGGGGTGGGGGGAGATTGGGGAAGGGAGCCATCGAGACCATTTGATGGATTTTCCCATCTAATCTTTGCTCCATGTCCCCCTCCCCTCCCCTCCTCTCCCCTCCCCTTCCATCCCCTCCCCTTCCCCACCCCTCCCCACCCCTCCCCTCCTCTCCCCCCCCTCCCCCCCCGTTCCCCCTCCCCTCCCCTCCCCTTCCATCCCCCTCCCCTCCCCACCCCCCCCCCCCTACCCCTCACCCCTCCCCTCCCACCCCCTCCCCTCCCCCTCCAGGACTCCCCTCCACTCCCATCCCCTCCCCTCCCACTCCTTCCCACTCCCCTCCCTCCTCCTCCCCCTCCCCACCCCTCCCCACCCCCCCCCCCTCCCCCCTCCCCTCCCCCCTCTCCCCTTCCCCTCCACTCCCCCTCCACTCCCCTCCCCTCACCTCACCCCCCCTCCCATCCCCTCCCTCCCCACCCCTCCCCACCCCTCCCCTCCCCACCCCTCTCCCCCCTCCCCCTCCACTCCCCTCCACTCCCATCCCCTCCCCTCCCCACCCCCTCCCCTCCCCTCCCACCACCACACCCCCCTCTCCCTCCCCTCCCATCCCATCCCCTCCCCTTCCCCATCGCCCCTCCCCCTCCCCTCCCCTCCACCCCCCTCCCCTCCACTCCCCCTCGCACCCCACCCACTCCCCTCCCCTCCCCCACTCCCCCCCCCCGCCCATCCCACCGGCAGGATCATCGATCTCCAGTCCAAGTTGATCATCGCCATAGACGTGGCCAAGGGCATGGAGTACCTGCACAACCTGACCCAGCCAATCATACATCGCGACCTCAACAGGTACGCTCACCTGGGCAGGTACCAGGGTGGGGGGGGGAGGGGTAGTGTGGGACTGAGGGGGATGTGGTGAGACAGGGGGACAGTCGATCCTGACCACAGGTGCTGTCTGTATGGAGTTTGCACGTTCTCCCTGTGACCTGCGTGGGTTTTCTCCGGGTGCTCCGGTTTCCTCCCACACTCCAAAGACGTGCAGGTTTGTGGTGCATTGGCTGTGGTATATTTATATGTTGCCCCAAGTGTGTGTGGGATAGTGTTAGTGTGCGGGGATCGCTGGTTGCCACGGACTCAATGGGCTGAAGGGCCTGTTTCAACTCACTAGTCCCACCTACCTGCGTTTGGTCCATATCCTTCTAAATATGTCCTATCCATGCACCTGTCTAACTGTTTATCAAACAATGGGATAGTCCCAGCCTCAACTACCTCCTCTGGCAGCTCGTTCCATTCACCCACCACCCTCTGTGTGAAAAAGTCACCCCTCAGATTCCTATTAAATCTATTCCCCTTCACCTTGAACCTGTGTCCTCTGGTCCTCGATTCCCCTACTCTGGGCAAGAGACTCTGTGCATCTACCCGATCTATTCCTCTCATGATTTTGTACACCTCTATAAGATCCCCCCTCATCCTCCTGCGCTCCATGGAATAGAGACCCAGCCTACTCAACCTCTCCCTATAGCTCACACCCTCTAGTCCAGTCTGAAGAAAGGTTTTGTCCCGAAACGTTGACTATTTCCTTCGCTCCATAGATGCTGCTGCACCCGCTGAGTTTCTCCAGCACTTTTGTCTACCTTCGATTTTCCAGCATCTGCAGTTCCTTCTTAAACAATAACTCATCACTTATGAAGGTGGACACAGAGTGCTGGAGTAACTCAGCGGGAAATACTGGAGAGAAGGAACGGGTGATGTTTCGGGTCGAGACCCTTCTTCAGGCTTGTGAACTTGTGTCAACGTCCTTGTAAATCTTCTCTCTACCCTTTCCACAATGACAAATCTGAGGTCTCCAAATCCGAGGAAGGACATTCTTGCCATAGAGGGAGTGCAGAGAAGGTTCACCTGACTGATTCCTGGGATGTCAGGACTGTCTTATGAAGAAAGACTGGATAGATTTGGTTTATACTCTCTAGAATTTAGGAGACTGAGAGGGGATCTTATAGAAACTTACAAAATTCTTAAGGGGTTGGACAGGTTAGATGCAGGAAGATTGTTCCCGATGTTGGGGAAGTTCAGGACAAGGGGTCACAGCTTAAGGATAAGGGGGAAATCCTTTAAAACCGAGATGAGAAGAACTTTTTTCACACAGAGAGTGGTGAATCTCTGGAACTCTCTGCCACAGAGGGTAGTTGAGGCTAGTTCATTGGCTATATTTAAGAGGGTTAGATGTGGCCCTTGTGGCTAAAGGGATCAGGGGGTACGGAGAGAAGGCAGGTACGGGATACTGAGTTGGATGATCAGCCATGATCATATAGAATGGCGGTGCAGGCTCGAAGGGCCGAATGGCCTCTACTCCCGCACCTAATTTCTATGTTTCTATGACAACATCCAATCCAATTCAACTTTATTTGTTAAGCACTTTAAGACAACCAATGTTGACCAAAGTGCTGTACAGAAGAATAAACAAGACATCATAAACAGACAACATAACAGAACATAACAGCTCACATAAAGCGCAAAAATTACATACGAAATACAACAATAAATTAAAAGACATAAAACATGAGTAAAAAATAATAACCACGCAACATATCTCTAAGGTGTAAAGTCTGCCGACTAACAAACCTGTTGTCTTTCCCTCTCCCAGCCACAACATCTTGCTTTACGAAGATGGACATGCAGTGGTGGCCGACTTTGGAGGTTTGGACGTTGCGCGGGCAGAATTAGGCCATTCGGCCCATCCAGTCTACTCCGCCATTCAATCACGGCTGATCTATCTCTCCCTCCTAACCCCATTCTCCTGCCTTCTCCCCATAACCCCTGACACCCGCACTAATCAACAATCTGCCTTAAATAAATACCCATTATAACCATATAACAATTACAACACGGAAACAGGCCATCTCGACCCTTCTAGTCCGTGCCGAACACGTATTCTCCCCTAGTCCCATATACCTGTGCTCAGACCATAACCCTCCATTCCTTTCCCATCCATATAACTATCCAATTTATTTTTAAATGATAAAAAACGAACCTGCCTCCACCACCTTCACTGGAAGCTCATTCCACACAGCTACCACTCTCTGTGTAAAGAAGTTCCCCCTCATGTTACCCCTAAACTTCAGTCCCTTAATTCTCAAGTCATGTCCCCTTGTTTGAATCTTCCCTACTCTCAATGGGAAAAGCTTTTGACTTGGCCATTGACTTGGAAAAGCCATTGACTTGGCCTCCACCGCCTTCTGTGGCAAAGAATTCCACAGATTAGTTTAGTTTAGAGATACAACGTGAAAACAGGCCCACCATGTCCGCTCCGACCAGCGATCCCCACACACTGATACCATCCTACACACACTGGGGACAATTTACATTTATACCCAAGCCAATTAACCTACAAACCTGGAGTGTGGGAGGAAACCGGAGCACCCGGAGAAAACCCACGCAGGTCACGGGGAGGACGTACAAACTCCACACAGACAGCGCCCGTAGTTAGGATGGAACCCGGGCCCCTGGCGCTGTGAGGCAGCAGCTCTACCCGCTGCACCACCGTGCCGTCCCTGTGGGGCTGGGTGTATGGAACGAGCTGGTAGTTGAGGCCGCGACTATCCCTACATTTTAAATACATTTAGACAGGTACATGGATAGGACAGGTTTAGAGGGATATGGGCCAAACGCAGGCAGGTGGGACTAGTGTAGATGGGGCGTTGTTGGCTAGTATGAGCAAGTTGGGCTGAAGGGCCTGTTTCCACACTGTATCACTCTATGACACTGTATCCTGCATGGCTCGGAACTGATAGAAGGCAGATATCTTTAGTGTTGAATGGGAACATAGTGATGCAGGATAACTGGACCAGGAGGCCACTCGGCCCATCCAGCTTGTCCCGCCCCACCGTGATCAGGGTTGATCTGCCCCAGGCCTCATCTCCTCTTCTGTGCCAGTTCCCCATCGCCCTCCATCCCCCCCATCTTTCACACATTTCCCTCCCTCCTCTTTAAACCCCCAGTGATCCGGCCTCCACACCCTCCGGGCCAGAGTAATAGAGAATATCATGCTGGCCAGCATGGCTGTGATGGGCCGAAGGGCCTGTTTCAGCGCTGTAGATTCACTCATCTCTGGCATATGACAGACAGACACAGCATTTTGTCATAATGTCATGTGATACGAGTAGAATCAGACCATTCGGCCCATCAAGTCCACTCCGCCATTCAATCGTGGCTGATCTATCTCTCCCTCCTAACCCCATTCTCCTGCCTTCTCCCCATGACCCCTAATCAACAATCTATCTATCTCTGCCTTAAATATACCCACTGACTTGTGGCCTCCACAGCCGTCTGTGGCAAAGAATTCCACAGATTCACCACCCTCTGGCTAAAGAAATTCCTCCTCATCTCCTTCCTAATGTAACATCCTTTAATTCCGAGGCTGTGACCAGCTCCTGCACTTGTTTCCTCCACATTTATTCTGATGTCACTTAAACTCACGATGTAGAGAGTTGTTCACTGACAGGTGTCTCCTGTTACAGAGTCCAGGTTCCTGCTGTCAATGGATGAAGATAACATGACCAAGCAGCCCGGGGTAGGAGCCCGTACCCCCCCCCCCCCCCCCCGCCCACCGAACCTCCCCCCCCCCCCCCCACCGTACCCCCCCCCCACACCGAACCCCCCCCACACCGAACCCCCCCACCGAACCCCCCCCCACCGAACCCCCCCCCCCCCCCACCGAACCCCCCCCCCCACCCGAACCCCCCCCACACCGAACCCCCCCCACACCGAACCCCCCCCCGAACCCCCCCCCACCGAACCCCCCCCCCCGACCCCCCCCCCCCCCCACACCGAACCCCCCCCACCCCCACACGAACCCCCCCCCACCGAACCCCCCCCCCCCACACCGAACCCCCCCCCCCCCACCCGAACCCCCCCCACAACCGAACCCCCCCCCCCCCCCCACCGAACCCCCCCCCCCCACACCGAACCCCCCCACCCACCGAACCCCCCCCACACCGAACCCCCCCACCCGAACCCCCCCCCACCGAACCCCCCCCCCACACCCGAACCCCCCCCACACCGAACCCCCCCCCCACCCCCACCGAACCCCCCACACCGAACCCCCCCCCCCCCACCGAACCCCCCCCACCCCCACACGAACCCCCCCCCACCCGAACCCCCCCCCACACCGAACCCCCTCCCCAACCCCCCCACCGAACCCCCCCCCCACCGAACCCCCCACCCCACCCCCACCGAACCCCCCCCCCCCACCGAACCCCCCCCCCCCCCTCCCCCCCCACACCGAACCCCCCCCCCACCCCCACCGAACCCCCCCCCCCCCCCCCACACCCCCGAACCCCCCCCCCCCCCCCCCCCACCTAACCCCCCCCCCGCACCGAACCCCCACCCCCACCGACCCCCCCCTCACCGAACCCCCCCCACCCCCACCGAACCTCCACCTAACCCCCCCACCCCCACCCCCCCCCCACACCGACCCCCCCCCACCACCGAACCCCCCCCCAACACCGAACCCCCCCCCCACCCCGAACCCCCCCCCCCCCCCACCGAACCCCCCCCACCCCCCCCCCCCACCGAACCCCCCGCCCCACCCCCCCGAAACCCCCCCCACACCCCCCCCCCCCCTCCCCCAACCGCCCCACCGTCCCCCAAACCTCCCGAACCCCCCGAAACACCTTCCCCATCCCCCCCCCCTCTCCCCTTGTCGGTGTTTATCTCGGGGAGGCAGCATCTGCGGGGTGACGGGCTCCGTGTGTCCCACCAGAACCTGCGGTGGATGGCGCCTGAGATTTTCACCCAGTGTACGCGCTACACCATCCCCATAGGCCGATGTGTTCAGCTACGCGCTGTGTCTGTGGGAGCTGCTGAGCGGGGGAAATACCCTTCGCACATCTCAAAACCCGGTCAGTGTGGGACGGGACGGGACAGATAACCAGATCTGGGGGGGGCAGGGGGGAGTGGAGAGGGGGAGAAGGGAGGAGAGAGGGTGGGGGGATGGAAAGGGGAGGGAGAGGGTGGGGGGGGGGGGGGTGGGGGGATGGAGCTGGGGAGGAGAGAGGTGGAGGGGAGGGGAGAGGGGGGGGGGGAGGGGAGGGGAGAGGGTGGGGGGAGAGGGTGGGGGGATGGAGAGGGGAGGGGAGAGGGGGGGAGGTTGAGGGGAGGGGAGAGGGGTGGGGGGATGGAGAGGGGAGGAGAGAGGTGAGAGGGGAGGGGGTGGGGGTTGGGAGGAGAGGGAAGGGGTGGGGGGGAGGGGAGGGGAGGGGGGGGGTGGGAGGAGGGGAGGGAGAGGTGGGAGGGGAGGGGAGGAGAGAGGGGAGGGGAGGGAGGGAGGGGTGGGGGGAAGGAGAGAGGAGGGAGGGGAGGAGAGGGGAGAGGAGGGAGGGAAGGGGTGGGGGGGGAGGAGAGGGGACAGTAAGACAGACAGACGCCTCTGGGGGAGGGGGAGGGGGAAATCTGTAACGTTACAAACCACTGATGCTGACAATCCGAGACAAAATGAGGAGAGCCCAGGTTCGATCCTGTCCACAGGTGCCGCAAGTACTGAGCTCATGTTAGGTTCTATGAGCAGCATTAGGCCATTCAACCCACCAAGTCCATTCCGCCATCCAATCACGGCTGGTCTATCTTCCCCTCACAACCCAGCGGTATTTCATTCCCTGTAACGCACCCGGGAAAAACCCCACGCAGTCACAGGGAGAACATGCAAACTCCACGCAGACAGCGCCCGAGGTCAGGATCGAACCTGCAGCTGTGCGGCAGGAGCTCCGCCAGATGTCCCTGCGGCGCTTTTCTGTTTCACTCGGGATTCCAGCATCTGCGGTGTGCGGTGAATCAGTTGGAGTGGAGTCACAGCGGTGTGGGTGTGTACGAGGATGTCTGATGGTCTAATGCTCTCCGTTGCCCCTGTAGCTGCAGCAGCTGCCGACATGGCGTACCATCATGTACGCCCACCGGTCGGATACTCCATCCCCAAGCCCATCTCCTCGCTGCTGATGAGAGGGTGGAACGCCTGCCCAGAGGTGAGTGACCGCTCACATTAGTGTCACCTGTACCGAGGTACAGTGAAAAGATACGCGCTAACCAGTCAGCGAAGACTATAAACTATATAACCATATAACAACTACAGCACGGAAACAGGCCATCTCGACCCTTCTAGTCCGTGCCAAACACATAATCTCCCCTAGTCCCATATACCTGCGCTCAGACCATAACCCTCCATTCCCTTCCCGCCCATATAACTATCCAATTTATTTTTAAATGATAAAAACGAACCTGCCTCCACCACCTTCACTGGAAGCTCATTCCACACAGCTACCACTCTCTGAGTAAACAAGTTCCCCCTCATGTTACCCCTAAACTTCAGTCCCTTAATTCTCAAGTCATGTCCCCTTGTTTGAATCTTCCCTACTCTCAGTGGGAAAAGCTTTTCCACGTCAACTCTGTCTATCCCTCTCATCATTTTAAAAACCTCTATCAAGTCCCCCCTGAACCTTCTGCGCTCCAAAGATGTGTGGGAAACAACTGCAAATCGAAGCTAGATACAAAATACTGGGGAGAGGGCAGGACAGTAGACAATAGGTGCAGGAGTAGACCATTCGGCCCTTAGAACCTGCACCGCCATTCAATATGATCATGGCTGATCATCCCACAATCAGTATCCTGTACCTGCCTTCTCTCCATACCCCCTGATCCCTTTAGCCACAAGGGCCACCTCTTAAATATAGCCAATGAATTGGCCTCAACTACCTTCTGTGGCAGAGAATTCCACTGATTCACCACTCTCTGTGTGAAAAATGTTTTTCTCATCTCGGTCCTGAAGGATTTCCCCCTTATCCTTAAACTGTGACCCCTTGTTCTGGACTTCCCCAACATCGGGAACAATCTTCCTGCATCTAGCCTGTCCAACTCCTTAAGAATGTTGTAAGTTTCTATAAGATCCCCCCTCAATCTTCTAAATTCTAGTGAGTACAAGCCGAGTCTATCCAGTCTTTCTTCATATGAAAGTCCTGCCATCCCAGGAATCAGCCTGGTGAACCTTCTCTGTACTCCCTCTATGGCAATAATGTCCTTCCTCAGATTAGGAGACCAAAACTGTATGCAATACTCCAGGTGTGGTCTCACCAAGACCCTGTACATCAACAGTAGAACCTCCCTGCTCCTATACTCAAATCCTTTTGCTGTCAATGCTAACATACCATTCGCTTTCTTCACTGCCTGCTACACCTGCATGCCTACTTTCAATGACTGGTGTACCATGACACCCAGGTCTCGTTGCATCTCCCCTTTTCCTAATCGGCCACCATTCAGATAATAGTCTGCTTTCCTGTTTTTGCCACCAAAGTGGATAACCTCACATTTATCCACATTATACCATAACCATGATCATGGCTGATCATCCCCAATCAGTACCCTGTTCCTGCCTTCTCCCCATATCCCCTGACTCCACAATCCTTAAAAGCCCTATCTAGCTCTCTCTTGAAAGTATCCAGAGAACCGGCCTCCACCGCCCTCTGAGGCAGAGAATTCCACAGACTCACAAGTCTCTGTGAGAAAAAATGTTTCCCTGTCTCTGTTCTTAATAACTTACCCCTTATTCTTAAACTGTGGCCCCTGGTTCTGGACTCCCCCAACATCGAGAACATATTTCCTGCCTCTAGCGTGTCGAAACCCTTAATAATCTTATATGTTTCAATAAGGTATCCTCTCATCCGTCTAAAAAGAGGAATGGGGTGAGGAGGGAGAGAATTAGATCAGCCATGACTGAATGGCATAGTTGACTTGATGGGCCGAATGGCCTAATTCTGCTCCTGTCACTGCTATGAACATTGACACAGCTGATTGAACAGTTCCCTTTGTGAGTCTCAGCTTCAGTGATCACGAGCTTCAAATCATCAGCAGCCCCTGAATTATTGAACGCAGTCAAGTCCCATCTCCCATCTGTTGCCTCTCCGCCCACACACTGACAAATGGGAGATGCGATCCACGGTATCCAAGCCCAAACGTCAAGGACTAGGGGTTTGAGGCTGAGGGAGAGAGGGGCAAGTTTTCCCCAGACAGAGGGTGGTGTTTCAGTTTGGGTTCAGTTTAGTTTATTGTCCCGTGTACCGAGGTACAGTGAAAAGCTTCTGTTGCGTGCTAACCAGTCAGCGGAAAGACAATACATGATTACAATCGAGCCGTCCACAGTGTACAGATACAGGGTAAAGGGACAATAGTAACATCCAGGACAAGGGGTCACAGCTTAAGGATAAGGGGGAAATCCTTTAAAACCGAGATGAGAAGAACTTTTTTCACATAGAGAGTGGTGAATCTCTGGAACTCTCTGCCACAGAGGGTAGTCGAGGCCAGTTCATTGGCTATATTTAAGAGGGAGTTAGATGTGGCCCTTGTGGCTAAGGGGATCAGGGGGTATGGAGAGAAGGCAGGTACGGGATACTGAGTTGGATGATCAGCCTACACCTGCACCTAATTTCTATGTTTCTATGTTTCTATGTAGGTTAATTGGCTTGGCATAAATGTAAATGATCTCTAGTGTGTGACGACCAAATGGCCTCATCTTTTCCACTGTTCTAATCCTTTTTAATTTAGTTTAGAGATACAGCGTGGAAGGCCATTCGGCCCACCGAGTCCGTGCCGACCAGCGATCCCCGCACACTAACACTATCCTACACACACTAGGGACAATTTACATTTACACCAAGTCTGTTAACCCACAAACCCGCACGTCTTTGGAGTGTGGGAGGAAACCGGAGCGCCCGGAGAAAACCCACGCAGATCACGGGGAGAACGAATAAACTCGGTACAGACAGCACCCATAGTCAGGATGGAACCCGGGTCTCTGGCGCTGTGAGGCAGCAGCTCTACCCGCTGCACCACCGTGATGCCCTCGACAATAACGTCTAAAAACACAGTTGGGTTGTCTGAAGTTTCACAAACTTTATTTGAAATTAAAATGTTCAGGTTGAAAGCGTTCCTTACAAAGTGACCCGAGGGACTGCACACAAATATTAAAATCATTCACAGTGTAAAAACCGGGATAAAACAAACTCCTCAATTTTCTCAAGAAGGGAATTAAAAGGGTTTCCTCCCACATCCCAAAGACGTGTAGAATCAGTGGGACAATCAGCCCCAGTGTGGGTGAGTGGTACAACCTTTACAGTCTTTACAGATACAGTGTGGAAACAGGCCCTTCGGCCCATCGAGTCCGTGCCGACCAGCGATCCCCGCACACTAACACCATCCTACACACACTGGGGACAATTTACATTTACACCAAGTCAATGAACCTACAAACCTGGAGTGTGGGAGGAAACCGGAGCACCCGGAGAAAACCCACGCAGGTCACGGGGAGAACGTGCAAACTCCGTACAGACAGCACCCGTGGTCAGGATGGAACCCGGGTCTCTGGCGCTGTGAGGCAGCAGCTCTCCCCGCTGCACCACCGTCCCGCCTCTAACCTTGGGGGAGTTGACGGGAATGTGGGGAGAGTTGGTCACAGGGGAGAAACATAGACAACAGGTGCAGGAGGAGACCATTCGGCCCTTCGAGCCTGCGCCGCCATTCAATATGATCATGGCTGATCATCCAGAATCAGTTCCCTGTTCCTGCTTCAAGGGTCTCGACCTGAAACGTCACCCATTCCTTCTCTCCAGAGATGCTGCCTGACCTGCTGAGTTACTCCAGCATTTTGTGCCATTCCCCCCATATCCCTTGATTCTGTTAGCCCTAACAGCGATATCTAACTCTCTCTTGTGGGAATGTTATGTGAGATGGCATGCACATCGAAGGCCGAAGGGCCTCAGGGAGGGGGGAGGGGTTACCTGATTTTCGGATTGCTGGCCTGAGTGCATTGACCGCTCGGCCTCTCGGGAACGACCAGCCGGATGGAGCCCTGTGTCCCCACCGACACAGGCAGCTGGTGCCGGCCTGTTGGTGAGTGGGCCGGGAACTCCTCATCCCTCCATGGGCCCTCTCCTGCCCCGGGAGAGTCCAGGGTCCCTGCCCCTGGGCTGGGCTCAGAGGGGGGCAACACCGATACCGGTCTACCGAGGGAGGAAGAGGGATTGGGGGTGCCATCTAATCTAGGCCCAGGCCTGGGGGTGACCTCTACACTAGGCCCAGGCCTGAGGCTGCCCTCTACTGCAGACCTGGGGATGCCCTCTACTTTAGGCCCAGGCCTGGGGCTGACCTCTACACTAGGCCCAGGCCTGGGGCTGACCTCTACACTAGGCCTGGGGATGCCCTCTACTTTAGGCCCAGGCCTGGGGTTGACCTCTACACTAGGCCCAGGCATGGGGCTGACCTCTACTGCAGACCTGGGGCTGCCCTCTACTGCAGACCTGGCGATGCCCTCTACTTTAGGACTAGGCCTGGGGCTGACCTCTACACTAGGCCCAGGCCTGGGGCTGCTCTCTACTGCAGACCTGGGGGTGCCCTCTACTTTAGGCCTAGGCCTGAGGCTGCCCTCCACTCCAGGCCTAGGCTTGGGGCTGTCCTCTACTCTAGGCTCGGGCCCTGACATGTACCCCACCTCAGGCCCTGATCTTGGGGTGTCTTCCACTTTAGGCACATGCCTGGGATTCTCCCCCATCTCAGGCCTGGGGCTGTCCTGTATCATAGGCCCAGGCCTGGGGCTGTCCTGTACCATAGGCCCAGGCCTGGGGCTGTCCTGTACCATAGGCCCAGGCCTGGGGATGTCCTCTATAGTGGGCTCATGCCCTGGTGTTTCCCCCACTGTGGGCTTAGACTTGGGTGGATCTGTATCTACCTCAGGCCCAGGTCTGGGTCTCTGTCCCATGTCAGGCCTGGGCCTGGGTGTGTGTTCCACTTTAGGTCCTGGCTTGGTTGTGTCCATGGGCCCAGGCCTGGGGGTGTCTGCCTCTACCTTAGTCACGGGCCGGGAGGTGGCCTCTACTTTGGGCCTAGACCTGGCCGGTACCTCCTCGGGCCTGTGCGAGAGGCCTGGGGCAGGGCTTGGTGTCTGTGGCACCACGTGAGCCTCGGTGCTGGGCCTAACTCCTGGTGTTATCACAGAGCCTGGGCACTGGGTTGAGCTGGGCCCCAGGAGGTGGCCGCTGTTCAGGGCCGGCACCAAGGCCCCCGGTGATGGAGCACCGGCCACCGTCTTCACACTGGTCCCCCCACCCCCCCCGGCCCCCTCCCCCTCCCCCTCCCCCCCTCCCCCAAGGGCCGGCCCTGGGGACAGGTTGAGGCTGCTGCCCGGCACCGCGATGTGCGGGGCCTATGTGGGTGGTGAGGGCCCACACGCCCTGCCCGGGCCTCCTGCCTGCTGCGGCCTAGCCTCACTGCTCGGCCCTGTGGAGCCGCCCTGCTCGTAGGCCCAACCCCAGCCCCCGCGGCCGGCAGCCCCAGGGTGGGGGGCCAGGAGACCCTCACCATCAGTGCAGGGCCCGGGGCTTGGAGGCAGGTCTGCCTTCCGCTGCTGCCTTCTGCCCCTCCACCTGCCCCTCCCCGCCTTCCCCCCGCTCCCCCTGCCCCTCCACCGCCCCGTCACCGGGCCCCCACCAGGCCTG
Organism: Leucoraja erinaceus; assembly: GCF_028641065.1. NCBI lineage: Eukaryota > Metazoa > Chordata > Chondrichthyes > Rajiformes > Rajidae > Leucoraja > Leucoraja erinaceus. The sequence goes on along the minus strand of NW_026576744.1, from coordinate 55,604 downwards.
GCCTAGGCCTAGGCCCAAGTCCGAGCCTGGGCCTAGCCTCCGGGAGGCTGCCCAGATTTGGGCCTCCCCAGCCTCCCCTGATCCCAGGCCCAGCAGGTCAAAGGTGACGGCCTTGGACCGACGCTCCCCGCCCATCCCCCACCCTCTCCCAGTGGGCAGTGGGCTCGGGGGGGAAAGGCCAACGAGGCCTGGCTGGTCACCACGTCCACCTCCAGACCAGGCCGCTCGCTCCAGTGTCCACCGGCCACTGTCCCGTCCCTCTGCTCCAGCCGCACCATCCCAGGGGCCTCTCAGGCCAGGGCTCCGTGTTCGGGCACCTCCGGGGGGGAGAGAGGAGAGGGTCAAGGGGAGGGTCACTGCCCGAACAGCCCCCGCCTCAACCCCACCCGCCCTCCCTCCCCCCCTCCCTCTCCTCCCCGCCTCCCCCCCTTCCTCACCCCCCCTCCCCACTCCTCCCCCTCCCCACCCTCCCTCTCCCCCCCCCCCCCCCTCCCCTCTCCTCACACCGAGAGCCCAGCGCGACCTCCCTCACTGCCCCCTCCCACACTCCCTCCCCAATGTGCTCCCCCCCCTCCCCTCTCCCCCCTTCCTCTCCCCACACCCACCAGCTTAGCCTTGCGTACCCCTCCATGCCTGACACCATTAGTAGATCTGAACCTTACAATAGACAACAGGTGCAGGAGTAGGCCATTCGGCCCTTTTGAGCCAGCACCGCCATTCAATGTGATCATGGCTGAGCATCCACAATCAGTACCCCGTTCCTGCCTTCTCCCCATATCCCCTGACTCCGCTATCTTCAAGAGCCCTATCTAGCTCTCTCTTGAAAGTATCCAGAGAACTGGCCTCCACTGCCCTCTGAGGCAGCGAATTCCACAGACTCACCACTCTCTGTGAGAAAAAGTGTTTCCTCGTCTCCATTCTAAATGGCTTACCCCTTATTCTTAAACTGTGGCCCCTGGTTCTGGACTCCCCCAACATCAGGAACATGTTTCCTGCCTCTAGCGGGTCCAAGCCCTTAATAATCTTATATGTTTCAATAAGATGCCCCTCTCATCCTTCTAAACTCCAGAGTATACAAGCCCAGCTGCTCCATTCTCTCAGCATATGACAGTCCCGCCATCCCGGGAATTAACCTTGTAAACCTACGCTGGGCTCCCTCAATAGTCAAAAGGTTGGTATGGGTGTGGTGGGCCGAATGGCCTGTTTTAGTGCTGTACCCTCTGTCACGTAGGGGGAATCTCACGCAGTGACGGAGAACATGCAAACTCCACACACGCAGTGTGGTGACTCACCCCATCCGGAACGTTCCATGTGGTGAAGCATCTTCCAGCTGATGCCCCAGATGTTGCCTGTGGTCCCGGCGTGGAGCTTGCCCAGTGTCCAGTGGCCAGAGGGCAGGGGGCAGCGTCCGGAGGCTAGGCATTGCTTCTCCAGCGCCAGCCGCTTTGGCCGGTGTTGGTGGTGGTGGCGGTCAGTCTCCATGCCACCCTGGTCACTGGTCCCAGCGCTGGCTCTGACCGGGCAGTGTGCGGGGATCGCCAGTCTCACCGCCTGTCCACGACGCCCTGCGGACCCCTCGGACGTCTGGCTGCTGGGCTGGCCGGAGAACGACACCGTGCGGCCCCTCTTCCATGGACACAGCCCCTCCTTGTACAGGAACGTACACACACCCAGCACGAGCCCCACCGCCCCTGTAATATAATCATTAAAACAGATGTCACGGGACCTCGTGGGTTTTCCCCGGGTGCTCCGGTTTCCTGCCACATGCGGGGTGGGGGGGGGTTGGGCCCCTAGTGTGTGGGTGAGGGGTGGGGGGAGTTGATGGGAGTCTGTGTGGGGGGAATGAGATGTGGTCAGTGTAGATGAGTGGTCAGGAACGGCTCGATACAAGATAATCGATACTCGATACAGTTTAAGAATAAGGGGTCGGCCATTTAGGACTGAAATGAGGGAAAACCTTTTCACCCATCGTGGAATTCTCTGCCACAGAAGGCGGTGGAGGCTGATACACTGGATGTTTTCAAGAGAGAGTTAGATTTCGCTCTTGGGGCTAACGGAATCAAGGGATGTGGGGAGAAGGCAGGAACGGGGTACTGATTGTGGATGATCAGCCATGATCATATCGAAGGGCCAAATGGCCGATTCATGGATAGGTGACGTTTCACAGAGTGCTGGAGTAACTCAGCTGGTCAGGCAGCATCTGTGGAGAACATGGATAGGTGACGTTTCACAGAGTGCTGGAGTCTCAGCGGGTCAGGCAGCATCTGTGGAGCTAAGGAAATAGGTAACGTTTCGGGCCGAAACCCTTCCGGGTTTCGGCCCGAAACTTTGCCTATTTCCAGAAGGGTTTCGGCCCGAAACTTTGCCTATTTCCTTCGCTCCATAGATGCTGCTGCACCATAACTTAGTGGGTCAGGCAGCATCTGTGGGAGAACATGGATAGGTGACGTTTCACAAAGTGCTGGAGTAACTCAGCGGGTCAGGCAGCATCTGTGGGGAACATGGATAGGTGACGTTTCACAGAGTGCTGGAGTAACTCAGCGGGTCAGGCAGCATCTGTGGAGAACATGGATAGGTGACGTTTCACAGAGTGCTGGAGTAACTCAGCGGGTCAGGCAGCATCTGTGGCAGTTCCTTGTCTCCACATGTCCAGGGCTTAGAGGGATGTGGGTCAAACGCGGGGACGTGGGACGATCTCTGTTAGACAACGGAAACTAACCGGAGAGTTTACCGGGAGAGGGAAAGGTGGCGCCGTGTTTCCCGGGAGCGTTGCTCGGTCAGCCTGACCCTGGTCTCTCGGGGCGGGGGTAAGTGGATGGTGGGGTGTGTGTGTGTGTGGGTGGGGGTCGGGCTGCAGTTACCGATGAAGCAGAGTATCTCGGCCAGCATCGCATCCCGGCTCTGTTGCGGTCCTGCCCGCTCCTGGTCCCGGCTCCGGCCTCAACCCCGCTCGGACTCGCCGCTCCCGGTCCGGGTCTCGATGCCGCTGCCTGCCGGTGCCGGCGGGATATCTCCCCGCTCCCGGGGCTGGCGGCTGAGACACGGCTCCCGTTGCTGGCGAGCGGCGGGGCCGGCTGCGGGGAGCGGGTACAAAGCGGCGCCGCCCCCTCTCCCTCTCCCTGTCCCGTCAGCTCCCGGCGCCGGCCACTCGGCCCATCTAGATTGTCCCCACACGCCGCGACTCGCTCTCACAGCGCCAGAGACCCGGGTTCCATCCCGACTACGGGCGCTGTCTGTACGGAGTTTGCACGTTCTCCCCGTGACCTGCGTGGGTTTTCTCCGGGTGCTCCGGCTTCCTCCCACAGTCCAAAGACGTGCAGGTTTGTAGGTGAATTGGCTTCTGTAAATTGTAAATTGTCCCTAGTGTGTAGGATAGTGTTAGTATAAGAGGATCATCCAACTCAGTATCCTGTACCTGCCTTCTCTCCATACCCCCTGATCCCTTTAGCCACAAGGGCCACATCTAACTCCCTCTTAAATATAGCCAATGAACTGGCCTCAACTACCCTCTGTGGCAGAGAGTTCCAGAGATTCACCACTCTCTGTGTAAAAAAAAATGTTTTCCTCATCTCGGCCCTAAAAGATTTCCCCCTTATCCTTAAACTGTGACCCCTTGTTCTGGACTTCCCCAACATCGGGAACAATCTTCCTGCCTCTAGCCTGTCCAACCCCTTAAGAATTTTGTAAGTTTCTATAAGATCCCCCCTCAATCTTCTAAATTCTAGCGAGTACAAACCGAGTCTATCCAGTCTTTCTTCATATGAAAGTCCTGACATCCCAGGAATCAGTCTGGTGAACCTTCTCTGTACTCCCTCTATGGCAAGAATGTCTTTCCTCAGATTAGGAGACCAAAACTGCATGCAATACTCCAGGTGTGGTCTCACCAAGACCCTGTACAACTGCAGTAGAACCTCCCTGCTCCTATACTCAAATCCTTTTGCTATGAATGCTAACGTACTGGCCCATCGAAGCATTGACTCGATGGGCCGAAAGGCCTGTTTCCACAACTATCTCTAAACTAAACTAAACAGTCGAGTGGAAATAAGAAACTGCAGATGCTGGTGGCACATAAAGACACAGAGTGCTGGAGTAACTCAGCGGGTCAGGCAGCATCTGTGGAGAACATGGATAGGTGACGTTTCACAGAGTGCTGGAGTAACTCAGCGGGTGCAGCAGCATCTATGGAGAACATGGATAGGTGATGTTTCACAGAGTGCTGGAGTAACTCAGCGGGTCAGGCAGCATCTGTGGAGAACATGGATAGGTGACGTTTCACAGGGACCCTATAATCAGTCTGAAGAAGGTCCCGACGTGAAAGGTCACCTATCCGTGTTGTCCAGAGATGCCGGTGTGGGATGTGGAGGCGGGAACCGTCCAGTCTCCTCCCGCTCGTGTTTATTCACCTGCAGGAACGGCCGGACTTCTCCGAGATGGTGACCAATCTGGAAGAGTGTCTATGCAACGTGGAGGTGAGTGAATGAGGGTCCGAAACGTTGCCTCCCTTCCTTCGCTCCTCCACTAGATGCTGCTCCCACCCCCCTCCCCCCCCTCAGCGGGTCCCCCCCCAGGCTGATCTCTCTCTCAGAGTCACAGAGTGATACAGCACAGAAACAGGCCCTTCGGCCCAACTCACCCACACCGGCCAACAATGTCCCAGCTACACTAGTCCCACCTGCCTGCGTTTGGTCCATATCCGTCCAAACCTGTCCTATCCATGTACCTGCCTAACAGCTTCTTCAACTATGGGATAGTCCCAGCCTCAACTACCTCCTCTGGCAGCTTGTTCCATACACCCACCACCCTCTGTGTGAAAAAGTTACCCCTCAGATTCCCATTAAATCTTTTCCCCTTCACCTTGAACCTGTGTCCTCTGGTCCTCGATTCCCCTACTCTGGGCAAGAGACTCTGTACATCTACCCGATCTATTCCTCTCATGATTTTGTACACGTCTATAAGATCTCCCCTCATCCTCCTGCGCTCCATGGAATAGAGACCCAGCCTACTCAACCTCTCCCTGTAGCTCACACCCTCTAGTCCTGGCAACATCCTCGTAAATCTTCTCTGCGCCCGTTCAAGCTTGGCAATATCTTTCCTATAACACGGAGCCCAGAACTGAACACAATATTCTAAATGCGGTCTCACCAACGTCTTGTACAACTGCAACATGACCTCCCAACTTCTAGACTCAATACTGATGGACAAGGTGCCAAAAGCCTTTTTGACCACCTTATCTACCTGTGACTCCACCTTCAAGGAACCATGCACCTGTACTCCTAGATCCCTCTGCTCTACAACACTACCCAGAGGCCGACCATTCACTGTGTAGAATAAGGGGTAAGCGATTTTGAACAGTGACTTTATCACGCAGTGAGTTGTGAGTCTGTGGAATTCTCTGCCTCAGAGGGCGGTGTAGGCCAGTTCTCTAGATAGGGCTCTTAAAGGTGGGGAGGGTGGGGGGAGGGGAGTCAGGGGATATGGGGAGAAGGCAGGAACGTGGTACTGATTGTGGATGATCAACCATGATCACATTGAATGGCGGTGCTGGCTCGAAGGGCTGAATGGCCTACTCCTGCACCTATTGTCTATTGCCCTTGTTCGACGACCCAAAATGTAACACCTCACACTTGTCTGTATTAAATTCCATCAACCATTCCTCCGCCCACCTGGCCAATCGATCCAGATCCTGCTGCAATCTTTCACAACCATCTTCACTATCTGCAAAACCACTCACTCTTGTATCATCAGCAAACTTGCTAATCTTGCCCTGCATGTTCTCATCCAAATCATTGATGTAGATGACAAACAGAACGGGCCCAGCACTGAACCCTGAGGCACGCCACTAGTCACAGGCCTCCATTCTGAGAAGCAACCTTCCACCACCACGTTATAGAATGAGGCCATTTGGCCCATCGAGCCTACTCCGACATTCAATCATGGCTGATCTATCTCTCCCTGCTAACCCCATTCTCCTGCCTTCTCCCCATAACCCCTGACCCCCGCACTAATCAAGAATCTATCTATCTCTGCCTTAAATATATCCACTGACTTGTGGCCTCCACAGCCGTCTGTAGCAAAGAATTCCACAGATTCACCACCCTCTGGCTAAAGAAATTCCTCCTCATCTCCTTCCTAAAGGAATGTCCTTTAATTCTGAGGCTGTGCCCTCTGGTCCTAGACTCTCCCACTAGTGGAAACATCCTCTCCACATCCACTCTATCCAGGCCGCCCACTATTCTGTAACACAATAGTACCTTCAGCACCTCTGCCACTGTACTGATCTGCCCCCACCACTGACCTCTCTATCCTCCCCACTGACCTCTCTATCCCCCCCACTGACCTCTCTATCCCCCCACTGACCTCTCTATCTATCCCCCCACTGACCTCTCTCTCCTCCCCCCCACTGACCTCTCTCTCCTCCCCCCACTGACCTCTCTATCCCCCACTGACCTCTCTATCCCCCCACTGACCTCTCTATCCCCCCCACTGACCTCTCTATCCCCCCCCCACTGACCCCTCTATCCCCCACTGACCTCTCCATCCCCCCACTGACCTCTCTATCCCCCACTGACCTCTCTATCCCCCACTGACCTCTCTATCCCCCCACTGACCTCTCTCTATCCCCCCACTGACCTCTCTATCCCCCCCCCACTGACCTCTCTATCCCCCACTGACCTCTCTATCCCCCCCTGACCCCTCTATCCTCCCCCACTGACCCCTCTATCCCCCACTGACCCTCTCTATCCCCCACTGACCTCTCCATCCCCCACTGACCTCTCTATCCCCCACTGACCTCTCTATCCCCCACTGACCTCTCTATCCCCCCCCACTGACCTCTCTATCCCCCCCACTGACCTCTCTATCCCCCCCACTGACCTCTCTATCCCCCCCACTGACCTCTCTATCCCCCCACTGACCCCTCTACCCCCCCACTGACCTCTCTATCCCCCCACTGACCTCTCTCTACCCCCCACTGACCTCTCTATCCCCCCCCACTGACCCCTCTATCCCCCCCACTGACCTCTCTATCCCCCCCACTGACCTCTCTATCCCCCACTGACCTCTCTATCCCCCACTGACCTCTCTATCCCCCCCACTGACCTCTCTATCCCCCCACCCACTGACCCCTCTACCCTCCCCCCCACTGACCTCTCTATCCCCCCACTGACCTCTCTATCCCCCCCACTGACCTCTCTATCCCCCCCACTGACCTCTCTATCCCCCCCCCCCCACTGACCTCTCTACCCCCCCCCCACTGACCTCTCTATCCCCCCACTGACCTCTCTATCCCCCCCCACTGACCTCTCTATCCCCCCCACTGACCTCTCTATCCCCCAACTGACCTCTCTATCCCCCACTGACCTCTCTATCCCCCCCCCCACTGACCTCTCTATCCCCCCCACTGACCTCTCTACCTCCCCCCCCACTGACCTCTCTATCCCCCACTGACCTCTCTATCCCCTCTACCTCCCCCCCACTGACCTCTCTATCCCCCCCACTGACCTCTCTATCCCCCCCCCCACTGACCTCTCTATCCCCCACTGACCTCTCTATCCCCCCCCACTGACCTCTCTATCCCCCCCACTGACCTCTCTCTCCCCCCCCACTGACCTCTCTATCCCCCCCCACTGACCTCTCTATCCCCCCACTGACCTCTCTATCCCCCCCACTGACCTCTCTATCCCCACTGACCTCTCTATCCCCCCCACTGACCTCTCTCTATCCCCCCACTGACCTCTCTATCCCCCACTGACCTCTCTATCCCCCCACTGACCTCTCTATCCCCCCCCACTGACCTCTCTATCCCCCCACTGACCTCTCTAACCCCCCCACTGACCCCTCTATCCCCCCACTGACCTCTGACCCCCTCTCCTCTCCCCCCCCACTGACCTCTCTCTATCCCCCACTGACCTCTCTATCCCCCCCACTGACCTCTCTATCCCCCCCCACTGACCTCTCTCTCCCCCCCCCCTGACCTCTCTATCCCCCACTGACCTCTCTATCCCCCCACTGACCTCTCTATCCCCCCACTGACCTCTCTATCCCCCCCCACTGACCTCTCTCTCTCCCCCACTGACTGACCTCTCTATCCCCCCCACTGACCTCTCTATCCCCCCCACTGACCTCTCTATCCCCCCCCCCACTGACCTCTCTATCCCCCCCCACTGACCCTCTATCCCCCTGACCTCTCTACCCCCCCCACTGACCTCTCTATAACCCCCCACTGACCTCTCTATCCCCCCCACTGACCTCTATCCCCCCCACTGACCTCTCTATCCCCCCACTGACCTCTCTATCCCCCCCACTGACCTCTCTATCCCCCCCACTGACCTCTCTATCCCCCACTGACCTCTCTATCCCCCCCACTGACCTCTCTATCCCCCCCACTGACCTCTCTATCCCCCCACTGACCTCTCTATCCCCCCCCACTGACCTCTCTCTCCCCCCCACTGACCTCCTCTCTATCCCCCACTGACCTCTCTCTCCCCCCACTGACCTCTCTACCCCCCACTGACCCTCTCTCTACCCCCCACTGACCTCTCTATCCCCCACTGACCTCTCTATCCCCCCACTGACCTCTCTATCCCCCCACTGACCCCTCTATCCCCCCACTGACCTCTCTATCCCCCCCACTGACCCCTCTATCCCCCCACTGACCCCTCTATCCCCCCACTGACCCCTCTCTCTCTGCCCCCCCCACCTCCTCTCTATCCCCCCACTGACCTCTCTATCCCCCCACTGACCTCTCTACTCCCCCCCACTGACCCCTCTATCCCCCCCACTGACCCCTCTATCCCCCCACTGACCTCTCTATCCCCCCCACTGACCTCTCTATCCCCCCCACTGACCTCTCTATCCCCCCCACTGACCTCTCTATCCCCCCCACTGACCTCTCTATATCCCCCCACTGACCTCTCTATACCCCCCACTGACCTCTCTATCCCCCCCCCACTGACCTCTCTATCCCCCCCACTGACCTCTCTATCCCCCCCCCCACTGACCTCTCTACCCCCCCACTGACCTCTCTCTATCCCCCACACTGACCTCTCTATCCCCCCCACTGACCTCTCTATCCCCCCCACTGACCTCTCTATCCCCCCACTGACCTCTCTATCCCCCCCACTGACCTCTCTATCCCCCCCACTGACCTCTCTATCCCCCCACTGACCTCTCTATCCCCCCACTGACCTCTCTATCCCCCACTGACCTCTCTCTATCCCCCCCCCACTGACCCCTCTATCCCCCCCACTGACCTCTCTATCCCCCCACTGACCTCTCTCTCCCCCCCACTGACCTCTCTATCCCCACCACTGACCCACTGACCCCTCTATCCCCCCACTGACCTCTCTATCCCCCACTGACCCCTCTACCCCCCACTGACCCTCTATCCCCCACTGACCCCTCTATCCCCCCCCACTGCTCTATGTCCCCCTGCTTCCAGCCCCAGCACGACCTCCCTATCCCCCCCCACACTGACCTCTCTATCCCCCCCACTGACCTCTCTATCCCCCCACTGACCTCTCTCACCCAAAATGACCCCGGCGCCCACGGACCCTCTCTATGGAGAACCCTGACTGACCGCTCTATACCCCCCCCACTGACCTCTCTATCCCCCCCTGACCTGGGGGGGAGGGGAGGGGTGGGTGGGGGTGGGGGTGGGTATCCCCCCCCACTGACCTCTCTGGGTGGGTGCCTGGCTGACCTGGGGTGGGATGGGGTGGGACCCTCTGGGTGGGTGCTGGGGGTGGGGGACCTCTCTATCCCCCACTGACCTCTTCTGGGGGGGGTGGGGGTGGGGGTGGGGGTGCTGGGGTGGGGGTGGGTGGGGTGACCTCTCTATGGGGGTGGGGGTCTCTATCCCCCACTGACCTCTCTATCCCCCCACTGACCTGGGCTATCCCCCAACCACTGGGTGGTCTCTACCCCCCACTGACCTCTGGGTGGGGTGGGGGACCTGACCCCCACTGGGGTGGGTATCCCCCACTGACCCCTCTATCCCCCCACTGACCTGGGTGCCCCACTGACCCCTCTATGGGGTGGGGGTGACCCCTCTGGGTGCCCCCACTGGGGGTGGGGGTCCCCCCCCACGTGGGTGGGGGTCCCCACTGGGTGGGGGTGGGGGACCCCTCTATCTGGGTGGGGGTGGGTGTGGGATGGGGTGGGGGTGGGTGGGGTGGGGGTGGGTGGGTGCTGGGCGGGGGGGTGGGGGGGGGGGGTGGGGCTGGGGTGGGGGTGGGGTGGGTGTGGTGGGGTGGTGACCCCTGGGGTGGGGGGTGGTGGTGGGGGGGGGGTGCTGGGTGGGGGTGGGGGTGGGGTGGTGGGGGGGGGGTTGGGTGCGGGTGGGGGGGGGGCACTGGGTGGGGCGGGTGGGTGGGGGTGGGTGTGGGTGTGTGTGTGGGTGTGGGTGTGGGGGTGGGTGGGTGTGGGGGTGGGGGTGGGTGGGTGCTGGGTGGGGGGGGTGTGGGTGGGGGGGGGTGGGTGCTGGGGGGGGGGGTGGTGGGGGGGGGGGGGGGGGGGGGGGGGGGGGGGGGGGGGGGCGGGGGGTGGGTGGGGGGGGGGGGGGGGGGGGGGGGGGGGGGGGGGGGGGGGTGGGGGGGTGGATGGGGGGGGGGGGGGGTGGGGTGGGTGGGGGGGGGGGGGGGGGGGGTGGGGGGGGGGGGGTGGGGGGGGGGGTTGGTGGGTGGGGGTGGGGGGGGGGGGTGGGGTGTGGTGGGGCGTGGGGCGGGGTGGGGGTGGGGGGGGGGTGGGGTGGGGGTGGGTGCTGGGTGGGGGGGGGGGTGGGTGCAGGGTGGGGGGGTGGGTGCTGGGTGTGGGTGGGTGGGGGTGGGTGCTGGGTGGGGGTGGGTGGGGTGGGGGTGGTGCTGGGTGGGGGTGGGTGCTGGGTGGGGGGGGGGGGGTGGGGGTGGGTGGGGGGTGTGGGGTGGGGGTGGGGTGGGTGGGGTGGGTGCTGGGTGGGGGTGGGGTGGTGGGGGGGGTGGGGGGTGGGGGTGTGTGTGGGTGGGGGGGGGTGTGTGTGGGTGTGGGTGGGGGTGGGGGTGGGGGGGGTGGGGGGGGGGTGGGGGAGGGGGGGGGGTTGGGGGTTGGGGGGGTGTTGGGGGGGGGGGGGGTGGGGGGGGGGGGTGGGTGTGGGGGGGGGGGGGGGGGGGTGGGGGGGGGGGGGGGGGGGGGGGGGGGGGGGGGGGGGGGGGGGGGGGGGGGGGGGGGGGGGGGGGGTGGGGGTGGGGGGGGGTGGGGGGGGGGGGGGGGGGTGGGGGTGGGTGTGGGGGGGGGTGGGTGTGGGTGGGTGGGGGTGGGTGTGGGTGGGTGGGGTGGGGGTGGGTGCTGGGTGTGGGGTGGGTGCTGGGGTGGGGGTGGGTGGGGGGGGGTGGGTGCTGGGTGGGGGTGGGTGCTGGGTGGGGGTGGGTGTGGGTGGGTGGGGTGGGGGTGGGTGCTGGGGTGGGGGTGGGTGCTGGGTGGGGTGGGTGCTGGGGTGGGGGTGGGTGCTGGGTGGGGGTGGGTGCTGGGTGGGGGGGTGGGTGGGGTGGGGGTGGGTGGCTGGGTGGGGGTGGGTGCTGGGTGGGGGTGGGTGGGGGTGGGTGCTGGGTGGGGTTGGGTGCTGGGTGGGGGTGGGTGGGGGGTGTGGGTGCTGGGGGTGGGGGGGGTGGGGGTGGGTGGGTGCAGGGGGTGGGGGGGGTGCTGGGGTGGGGGGTGGGGTGCTGGTGTGGGTGGGGGGGGTGGGGTTGGGGGTGGGGGGTGGGGTGGGGGTGGGTGGGGGTGGGGTGCTGGGTGGGGGTGGGTGCTGGGTGGGGGTGGGTGCTGGGGGGGGTAGCGGGTGCGGGGAGATTTAAAGGGTGGTGCTGGTTGTGGTGGTGGGGAGAATGGGGCTGGGGTGGGTGACTGGGGTGGGGAGATGGGTGCAGGGGGTGGGGTGGGTGCTGGATGGGGGGGGGGGGGAGGGGAGGGGAGGAATGCAGTGGGTGAGACTGGTCCTTGATGATGCTGCTGGCCTTGCCGAGGCAGCATGAGGTGTAGATGGAGGCGATGGAAGGGAGGTTGGTTTGTGTGATGGTCTGGGCTACGCCACAACTCTCTGCGGTTTCTTGCGGGTCTTGGACGGAGCTGTTCCCAAACCGTGCTGGGATACATCCCGATAAAATGCTCTCTGTGGTGCATCTGTAGAAGTTGGTGAGAGTTGTTGGGGACATGCCGAACCTCCTCAGCCTTCCAGGGAGGGAGAGGCGTTGGTGACCTTTCTCGGCCATTGCTGTGATATGGCTGATACTGGACAAGCTGTTGGAGATATTTATAATGGGGTGTGTGAACTGCTCCAACTCCTCAAACCGATCACAGTCTCCAGCGATCCCCGCACACTAACACTATCCTACACACACACACTGGGGACAATTTACATTTACACCAAGCCAATTAACCTACAAACCTGCACGTCTTTGGAGTGTGGGAGGAAACCGGAGCACCCGGAGAAAACCCACGCAGATCACGGGGAGAACGTGCAAACTCTGTACAGACAGCGCCCGTAGTCAGGATGGAACCCGGGTCACTGGCGCCGTGAGGCAGCAGCTCTACCCGCTGCAATGTCTTGCTGAGGTTGAGGGAGAGGTGGTTGTGTCCGGACCAGGAGGCATTGTGCATGGGGGGGGGGATATCAGGGGTGTGATGGGCGGAGTGGCCTGTGGTGTTGAGCTGACGAGGGTGATTCTGTCCACAGTGCGTCTGACCGCTGCTCCTCCCACTGCTCCAGCATGGAGGAGATGAGGAAGAACATGCAGTACCAGCCACTGGACGTCAACGGTGAGTGTCCCTGACCACTGACCAGTCACCCCCCACTGACCGCTCACCTGCCCCCCCCCCCCCCCCACTACACCTACCCCCCCCACCCACACCACTCACACACCACCCCCCCCCCCCCCCTGGGTGTGTGGGGGGGGGGAGTGTACGAGGAGGGGTGGGTGTGTGGGGGGGGGGGGGGGTGGGGGAGGGGGGGTGTGTGGGGGGAGGGGTGTGTGGGGGGTGGTGTGTGTGTGGAGGGGAGGGTGGGGGGAGGTGGGGTGGGGGGGGGAGGGGTGTGTGGGGGGGGAAGGGTGTGGGGGGAGATTAGGTGTGGGGGGGGGGTGGTGTGTGGGGGGGGTGGTGTGTGGGGGGGGGTGGGTGTGTGGGGGGGGTGGTGTGTGTGTGGGGGGGGTGGTGTGTGTGTGGGGGGTGGTGAGGGGGGGTGGTGTGTGTGGGGTGTGGTGGGTGGTGGAGTGGGTGTGGGGTGTGGTGTGTGGGGGGAGTGGAGTGGTGTGGGGGTGGTGTGTGTGTGTGGGTGTGGGGGGGGTGTGGGTGTGTGGTTGTGGGTGTGTGTGTGTGTGGGTGGGGGGGAGTGTGGTGTTGGGGGGGGTGGGGGGGTGTGGGATGGGTGTGTGTGGGTGGGTGGGGGGAGTGGGTGGGGTGGGGGGGTTTATGTGTGTGGGGGAGGGGGTGTGTGTGGGGGTGGTGGGTGTGTGTGTGTGGGGGGGGTGTGTGGGGGGGTGTGAGTTTTAGTGTGTGGTCACATGGGCTGAGGTACATTCTCACGCTGCAGGTTACGTGTCGGACCCCGCTCAGCACCATGAGGTACAACTCCTGCAGCAGCGGCAGCGGCAGCCCTCGTGACAGCTCGATGAAGCCCCCCCGTCTCCCCGAAGCCCCCGTCTCTCCCCGTCTCCCGTCTCCCCGTCTCCCGTCTCCCCGTCTCCCCGTCTCCCCGTCTCCCCGTCTCCCCGTCTCCCCGTCTCCCGTCTCCCCGTCTCCCCGTCTCCCGTCTCCCGTCTCCCCGTCTCCCCCGTCTCCCCGTCTCCCCGTCTCCCGTCTCCCCGTCTCCCCGTCTCCCCGTCTCCCCGTCTCCCGTCTCCCCCGTCTCCCGTCTCCCCGTCTCCCCGTCTCCCCGTCTCCCCGTCTCCCCGTCTCCCCGTCTCCCCCGTCTCCCCGTCTCCCCCGTCTCCCCGTCTCCCCGTCTCCCGTCTCCCGTCTCCCCGTCTCCCCGTCTCCCGTCTCCCCGTCTCCCCGTCTCCCCGTCTCCCGTCTCCCCGTCTCCCGTCTCCCCGTCTCCCGTCTCCCGTCTCCCGTCTCCCGTGTCCCGTGTCCCGTGTCCCGTGTCCGGTCTCCCGTTTGCTGTCTATCGTCTACTGTCTCCCGTGTCCCGTCTACCGTGTCCCGTCTCCCGTCTCCCGTCTCCCCGTCTCCGTCTCCCGTCTCCCGTCTCCCGTCTCCCGTCTCCCCCGTCTCCCCGTCTCCCCCGTCTCCCGTCTCCCCCGTCTCCCCGTCTCCCCCCGTCTCCCGTCTCCCCCCGTCTCCCCGTCTCCCCGTCTCCCCGTCCGTCCCCGTCTCCCGTCTCCCGTCTCCCCCCGTCTCCCCGTCTCCCCGTCTCCCCGTCCGTCCCCTGTCTCCCCCGTCTCCCCGTCTCCCCGTCTCCCCGTCTCCCCGTCTCCCCGTCTCCTGTCTCCCCGTCTCCCCGTCTCTGTCTCTCCGTCTCCTCGTCTCCCGTCTCCCCGTCTCGTGTCTCCCCGTCTCTGTAACCCACGTCTCCTGTCTCCCCGTCTCCCGTCTCCCCGTCTCCTGTGGTTGGATCTGCGATCACTCAATACAACCGGAGCACCCGTAGAAAACCCACGCAAGTCACGGGGAGAACGTGCAAACTCCGTACAGACAGCACCCGTAGTCAGGATGAACCCGGGTCTCTGTCGCTGTGAGGCAGCAGCTCCACCCGCTGGATGCTTTAACCACACTCCCTTTATCCTGTATCTGTACACTGTGGACGGCTCGATTGTAATCATGTATTGTCTTTCCGCTGACTGGTTAGCACGCAACACAAGCTTTTCACTGTACCTCGGTACATGGGACAATAAACTGAACTGAACTAACGATTCTTGGAATTCTTTGCCACAGACGCCTGTGGATATTTTTAATGTAGAGATAGATAGATTGTTGATTGTGGGGAGAAGGCAGGAGAATGGGGTTAGGAGGGAGAGTTAGATCAGCCACGAATGAATGGCGGCATAGACTCGATGGGCCGAATGGCCTAATTCTGCTCCTATCACTTTTGACCTTATGAAATCTTTAAGTAAATGAGTGCTCGTTACATGGTGACCAGGTGTGTCCCGTGAACAGGTGTGTGCGTGTGCAGGTGTGTGCGTGTGCAGGTGTATCCCGTCAACAGTTGTGTGCGTGTGCAGGTGTATCCCGTCAACAGGTTTGTCCGTGTGCAGGTGTGTGCGTGTGCAGGTGTGCGCGTGTGCAGGTGTGTGCGTGTGCAGGTGTGTGCGTGTGCAGGTGTGTGCGCGTGTGCAGGTGTGTCCGGGTGCACGTTGTATCCCGTCAACCGGTTTGTCCGTGTGCAGGTGTGTGCGTGTGCAGGTGTGTGCGTGTGCAGCGCGTGTGCAGGTGTGTCCGTGTGCAGGTGTGTGCGTGTGCAGGTGTGCGCGTGTGCAACAGGTGTGTGCGTGTGCAGGTGTGCGCGTGTGCAGGTGTGTGCGTGTGCAGGTGTGTGCGTGTGCAGGTGTGTCCGTGTGCAGGTGTATCCCGGTACACTGTGATTAGAGTCTACAGCACAGCAACGGCCCTTCGGCCCACCGCACCCATGCTGATCATCAGTCTACCTCTTTACACCCCTCGTGGCCGCGTGTTCATTAATCCTGGCAAATACATTCACCACATAAATAGATTTATTTATATACTATGGGAATTACAGGAATTAAATAAACGGCCGGGGTGAGTGAACCGCCGACTCCCGGAGATTCCGTCGCTCAGACCCGGGCGGGTAGAGGCCGAGTGTCCGGCCCCGGGGGTCGAGTGGCCGGTCCCGGGGGTCGGGTGGCCGAGTGTCCGGTCCCGGGGGTCGGGTGGCCGAACCGAGTGGCCGGATCCCCTGGCGATCACGGCGACCCTGGAATAGACGCAGAGCTGTCGAGTTACAAACGGCACAAGGCGGAGAGAGAGCGGGGCAGCGGTGTTAAACGGAGGCAATGACACAGGAGAAGGGGATAGGAGCGCAGGCGATGGGCCAAAAGGCCAGAGAGGGGGGGGGGTGGGGGGTGGTGGAGTTCCCGGGATCCGTGGCCGCTGACTGACGGTGGGGAGTTTGTACAGCGGGCAGAGCCGCTGCCTCACAGCGCTACAGATCTCCGCCGCTGTCTGCGTGGAGTTTGCACGTTCTCCCCGTGACCGCGTGGGTTTCCCCGGGTGCTCCGGTTTCCTCCCACATCCCAAAGACGTGCGGGGGGGGGGTGGGTGGGGGTGAATGGGCCCCCAGTAGGGTCGGCATGTAGACGGGTCGGCAGGGTCTGGGTGGGCCGAAGGGCCAGTTTGCGAGACTCTCAAAGCGGGAGCTCGGGGGGTGGGTGCAGCGTTTAGAAGACGCCTGGTTTGTCCTTGGCTTCCGGAAGGAGGTTAATATCCGGGGAAAGCTGGGAGCGATTTGTTGGAACTTGCCGTGCGCCCGCGGGGAGAGGAGGAGAGGGGAGAGGGGAGAGGGGAGGGAGAGAGAGGGGAGAGGAGGAGAGAGAGAGGGAGTGAGGGAGGGGGGGAGAGAGGGAGAGGGTGGCAGAGAAGGGGGGAGGGGGAGAGGGGAGAGGGGGAGGAGGGGAGAAGGGAGAGGAGAGAGGAGGGAGAGGAGAGGGAGAGGGGAGAGGGGGGGAGGGAGGGGGAGAGAGAGAGAGGGGAGGGGAGAGAGGAGGGGGGAGAGGAGGAGAGGGGAGAGGGGAGAGGAGAAGGGGAGGGGGAGGGGGGGAGGGGAGAGGAGAGAGGGGAGGAGGAGAGGGGAGAGGAGAGAGGAGAGAGGGGAGAGGGAGAGAGAGGAGAGGGGAGAGGAGGAGAGGAGGAGAGGAGGAGAGGGGAGAGGGGAGAGGAGAGAGGGGGAGGAGAGGGGGAGAGGGGGAGGAGGGGGAGAGAGGGGAGAGGAGGGAGAGGGGGAGAGGAGGGGAGGAGGAGAGGAGGAGAGGGGAAGAGGAGGAGAGGAGGAGAGAAGAGGAGAAGAGGAGAGGAGGGGTGGAGGAGAGGAGGAGAGGGGGAGAGGGGGAGAGGAGAGGGAAGAGCAGAGAGGAGGAGAGGAGGAGAGGAGGAGAGGAGAGAGGAAGAGGGGGGAGGAGGAGAGAGGGGAGGGGGGCGGGGGAGAGGAGGAGGGAGAGGATAGAGGAGGGGGGAGAGGATAGAGGAGGGGGGGGAGAGAGGGGGAGCGGGGGAGTGGCCGCGGGTCCGTACCGTGGACGGCGACTCTCAGGGCCCGGCTGAGTCCCCGGCGGAGTTCGGCCCGTCCTGGGCTCCGGGTTCGGGACAGACGGGGGAGCCGGTGGTCGGAGTGTCCGCATGTGGGGGGTCTCCGGGTCCCGGGACCGGGCTGCGCCGTGGCGGGGTGCCGGGATCAGCCGCCACGCCACGCCGCATTACCCCCGCCGTTTCCCCGCCACTTCCCGCCGCTTGCCCGCTCCCGGTGCCCGGCCACCGTCCCCCCGGCTCCCCGCGTTTCATCACCGCCGTCCTCCCCCGCTTCTGGACAGCACGGTGCCCCGTCCCGCGTCTCTGAGCCGCTCCCCGGCGCCTGTTCTGGACACGACTCCCCCGAGGCCGGTACTCCCGGCGCCGCCCCGCGGTCCTGCATTTGTGGCCCCGTCTCTCTGCCCCCCGACTCCACTTGCTCGCGCCGGCCACGCAATTTAAACACAGGCTCCTCGCCCTGAGGCTCCTCCTCCACATCCCCGCCCTGTGATTCCAACACGCCCTCACGGTCCTGCATTTCAATATCCACCGTCCCGTCCCACGTTTCAATCTCCAATGCGCTGCTCTCCGATTCTTCCTGTGCTTCAATGTCCAGCGATACTAACACGTCCTCATTGTCCTGTGCTTCAATCTCTAATGACCCGTCCTGTGTTGCAATTCTTTCCTCAATGTCCTGCGTTGCTGCCTCTCCTTCCTTGTCCCGCGTTTGCACGTCCTCCTCAACACCCACCTTCCTCCTTTCTCCGCCTCCCGCCCCCTCCTGCGTTTCTCCCGCCCCCTCCTGCGTTTCTCCCGCCCCCCTCCTGCGTATCCCGACTCCCCCGCCCGCGTATCTCCGGCCCCGGCCCGCGTATCTCCGTATCTCCGGCTCCGGCCCGCGTATCCCCGACTCCGGCCCGCGTATCTCCGCTCCGGCCCGCCTATCTCCGACTCCGGCCCGCGCATCTCCCGGCTCCGGCCCGCGTATCTCCGGCCTCGGCCCGCGTATCCCCGGCCTCGGCCCGCGTATCTCCGGCTCCGGCCCGCGTATCCCCAGACTCCGGCCCGCGTATCTCCGGCTCCGGCCCGCCTATCTCCGACTCCGGCCCGCGTATCTCCCGCCCCGGCCCGCGTATCCCGGCTCCGGCCCGCGTATCCCCGGCCCCCGGCCCGCGTATTTCCCGCCCCCGTGGCCCGGTGTCTCTACGTACTCCTCTGTCCGCCCACAGGCCGCGTCTTCCTCCACCTCACCACCCTGTGTTTCTGTCTCCCTGCCCCGTGGTGACGGCCCTGTCCCGCCGGCCCGCGGTTGTCGGTCTGCGCTACTGTGCTGTGTTTCTGCCGCGGTTCCTGGTTCCCGTTCCCGGGTTCCCGATGCAGCCCCAGTCTCCTTTGCATCCGCCCCCCCGGCCCCCCCAGGCCACTCCGGCCCCCCCCCGGCCACTCCGCCCCCTCCGGCCACTCAGGCCCCCCCCGCCCCATCCACCCCCTCCGCCCCCCCTGGCCACTCCGCTCCCTCCGGCGGATCCACCCCCTCCGGCCCTTCGGCCCCTTCCGCCTCCTCTGGCCCTTCCGCCCCTTCCGCCCTCTCCGGCCCTTCCGCCCCTTCCGCCCTCTCTGGCCCTTCCGCCCCTTCCGGCCCTCTCCGGCCCTTCCGCCTCCTCCGGCCCTTCCGCCTCCGGCCCTCCGCCCTCTCCGGCCCTTCCGCCCCCTCCTGTGTCCGAGTCTCCGGCGCGCCGTCCCCTGACCCCCGGCGCCGTGTCCCCACAGACGGCGCCTGCGTTTCCGATGCAGTCTCGCCGCCCGCCGACGCCACCTCGGTCTCGCTGCCCGGAGGCTCTGGCTCAGTCTCGGCATCTCGCCTCTCGACACCAGCCTCCCTGTCCGGTGCTTCCGGCCCCGTGTCCTGCGCGTCAACTCTTCCCTTCTCATCATATGTTTCCCCCTCCACACATTCGGCGTCGCACACGCCACCCACAGCGCCAGAGCCCTGAGTTTTATCGGCACATTCAGTGTCCCGTGGTTCATCCACGGACTCAGTGTCCCGTGTTTCATCCACGGACTCAGTGTCCTGTGTTTCATCCACGGACTCAGTGTTCTGTGTTTCATTCACGGACTCAGTGTCCTGTGTTTCATTCACGGACTCAGTGTCCCGTATTTCATTCACGGACTCAGTGTCCTGTGTTTCATTCACGGACTCAGTGTCCCGTGTTTCATTCACGGACTCAGTGTCCCGTGTTTCATTCACGGACTCAGTGTCCCGTGTTTCATTCACGGACTCAGTGTCCCGTGTTTCATTCACGGACTCAGTGTCCCGTGTTTCATTCACGGACTCAGTGTCCCGCGTTTCATTCACGGACTCAGTGTCCTGTGTTTCATTCACGGACTCAGTGTCCTGTGTTTCATTCACGGACTCGGTGTCCTGTGTTTCATCCACGGACTCGCTCACTTCCGCGTTCCCCGCTGTCCCGCCACCCGGCGCCTCCTCCTCTGCCTCTCTGTCCCGCGTCTCCTCCACGCCCTCGCCGGGTTGTGTGTCCAGCACAGACTCGCTGTCCGGCGCTTCCACGACCCCATCAATGTCCAGACTTCCCACCACAGACTCGCTCAGTTGCTGGTCTGCTAAAGCCTCGCTGTCCGGCCTCTCTCCACCGGCCTCGCTGTCCGGAGTTTCACAATCCACACTGCCTTGTCTCTCGACTCCCACCCGAGTTTCCACACCGGCCTGGCACACCTGCGCTTCCAACCCAGTCCCACCTCCACGCGTTTCAAGCCCAGCTTCACCGCCCTGTGTTTGTGGCGCAGCCTCGTCTTGTGCCTCCACCTCGGTCTCGCTGGCCCGCGATTCCCACACAGTCTCCATGTCCGGTGTGTCCAGGCCGCTCGCCCTCGGCCACCAGTCCCGCGATTCACCCACAGTCTCCATGTCCAGTGTTTCCAGCGCAGTTTCCCAGCCCCATGTGTCCAGTGCAGTCACCCGGCGCAGTGTCTCCACCGCCGCCTCGTCTTCCTGGGCCCCGAACACCCAGCGCAGAGTCTCAGCCTGGGAGTCTGTCATTGAAAGCCAGTCCGGCCTTCCCGCGGCCGGAGTTTCCTGAACAACCCCCTCGTCCTGAGGCTCCAGCGGCCCGGCCTGTAGTTGCGTCGCAGCCCCCGCGACCCCCGCCCCGCTCGGTGCCGCCGCCTCCCGCCTCCCCTCCCGGCGCCCCCGTCGCCGGCTCATCCCTCGGCCTGTCCCGGGGCCCCGACACCGGTCCCGCCGCCCGGGGCAGCCCGTCCGCGCCCGGGGCCCGTGGTTCCGCAGCCGAGCTCGGCCCGCGAGATCTCCCCGTCTCTCCACCGTCTCCCCCAGCCTCGACCTCTCCCCTCTCCCCTCCCCAGTCTCTCCCCCGTGCCCACTCTCTCGCCCCCCCCCCCCTCTCTGCCCCCTCCCCCGTCTCCCCCCACTCTCTCCCCCCTCCCCCCCCCTCTCTCCCCCCTCCCCCATCTCCATTCCCCCCCTCCCCCATTTCTCCCCCCGCCCCAATCTCTCGCCCCGCCCCCCCGTGTGTCTCCCCCTGCCTCGTCCTCTTCCCCGGACTCACCGTCCCATTGCCCCCCGTCTCCCCCCTCGCTGCCCCTGCGCGGGTCTCCGGGCTTCCGCCCGCCCGCTGCCGCTGCGACCCCCGCCACGGGCCCGCCCGCCGGAGGCTGCTCTCCCCGCCCCGGGCGAGCCCCGTGTCCCCTCCCCGTCCCCACCCGGGACAGCTGCCGCTCTGTGGCCGGTTCTGCCCCGCCCGGCTCCGGGACCCCTTCCCGCCGGTCCCCCGCCCCCGGTACTAACCCCGGGAACTCTGCCCCCGGGACTAACACCGGACCACCCGCGCCCGGGACCCCGTCTCCCGGTACCGGCTCTCCCGGTTCCCCCGCCCCCGGGAATTCTGCTCCCGGTACTACCTGCGGCGGCCCCTCCCCCGGGACCACTTCTCCCGGTACCGGCTCACCCGGTAGTAACCCCGGCCCGTCCGCTCCCGGGACCGGCTCCGGATCCGGTTCTCCCGGTATTAACCCCGGGTCCGGTTCCGGGAACGAGCCCCCCGGTTCCCCTCCCTCCGGTTCCATCTCCCCCGGGACCAGCCCCGGGATGTCCGCTCCAGGTGGAAGCTCCACGGTCTCGTCTCCCGGGACCAGCTCTCCCGGCACCGATTCCGGGGCCTTGCCGCCGGCTGCTGCCTCCGGAACGGCCGGAACTGGCTCCGGTTCCCCCTCTACTTCCCCCGGTATTGACATCGCAGTCCCCGCTCCCGGTTCCATCTCCGGTAATTCCGCCGCCGGCTCCCCTTCTCCCTCCACCCCCTCCCCCAGTACCGACTCCGGGGACTCTATCCCCGGGACCCCCGGTACCGGGAACTCTAGCCCCGGGACCCCCGGTACCGGGAACTCTATCCCCGGGACCCCCGCCCCCGGTACCGGGAACTCTATCCCCGGGACCCCCGCCCCCGGTACCGGGAACTCTAGCCCCGGGACGAACTTCGGAACCGCCGCGTCCGGTACCGGCTCCAGGTTGTCCGCCACCGGATCTCCGTCTCCCGGTACCGGCGCTCCCGCTGGTTCGCTTCCATCTCGCCCATTGGCTCCGCTCCCACCTCTCTCCTCCCGCGGCTCCAGCCCCTCCATGTCTGACCACGTTCCCCCCTCCCCCCGGTAGTTGGTTCGCTCCTCGCCCCCGGGACTCGGGCATTCCCGGTCTCCGCTCCCCGGGGCCACCTCCCCCAGACCGGACCCCTCCTCCCCGAGACCCCCCTCCGTCT
The DNA here is from genome assembly GCF_028641065.1 of Leucoraja erinaceus. Classification (NCBI taxonomy): domain Eukaryota; kingdom Metazoa; phylum Chordata; class Chondrichthyes; order Rajiformes; family Rajidae; genus Leucoraja; species Leucoraja erinaceus. The sequence goes on along the minus strand of NW_026576744.1, from coordinate 33,609 downwards.
CAAACCCTCCCCCCATCCTGAAACACGCGGTGTCCCCGCCCCTCGAGGCTCCCCCGGTCTCCTCCCCGGTGCTTCCCTCGGCCTCCCCGCTGCCTTCTCGCTCCTGGCTCGGACCGGCGCCCTTCGGCCCGTCCACCCCCGCCTCGGAAGCCGGAGCGCCGGTCGGCCAGGAGGTGTGTCCCGTCGCTGGTGTAGGCGGCGAGACGGTCGGTACCGGGTCTGTTCTCGCCGCTCCAGGCTCCCGCCGGCGGCGGCGGCGGCGATTCTCATCTGTAACGGGGGGAGAGGGCGACCGTCAGCCCGAACTTCCCACCGACCGGCGGCCGAGGCAGCGCTGTCTCCGAGCGCCGGTCTAGCGGGGGCTAAAGGAGATGTGTGGGGGAGATAATATTTCACACAGAGGGTGGTGGGCGCCTGGATCGCGCTGCCAGGGGGTGGACGTCAAATATTGTGCCTCGTTTCAAGAATTAGGCATGCAGGTGCAGCAGGTAGTGAAGAAAACGAATGGTATGTTAGCTTTCATTGCAAAAGGATTTGAGTATAGGAGCAGGGAGGTTCTACTGCAGTTGTACAGGGTCTTGGTGAGGCCACACCTGGAGTATTGCGTACAGTTTTGGTCTCCAAATCTGAGGAAGGATATTATTGCCATAGAGGGAGTGCAGAGAAGGTTCACCAGACTGATTCCTGGGATGTCAGGACTGTCATATGAAGAAAGACTGGATAGACTTGGTTTATACTCTCTAGAATTTAGAAGATTGAGAGGGGATCTTATAGAAACTTAAAAAATTTTTAAGGGGTTGGACAGGCTAGATGCAGGAAGATTGTTCCCGATGTTGGGGAAGTCCAGGACAAGGGGTCACAGTTTAAGGATAAGGGGGAAATCCTTTAAAACCGAGATGAGAAGAACTTTTTTCACACAGAGAGCGGTGAATCTCTGGAACTCTCTGCCACAGAGGGCAGTTGAGGCCAGTTCATTGGCTATATTTAAGAGGGAGTTAGATGTGGCCCTTGTGGCTAAGGGGATCAGGGGTTATGGAGAGAAGGCAGGTACGGGATACTGAGTTGGATGATCAGCCATGATCATATTGAATGGCGGTGCAGGCTCGAAGGGCCGAATGGCCTACTCCTGCACCTAATTTCTATGTTTCTATGTTTCTAAGAAGGGTTGCAGGGAAAATGCTGGGAACTATAGGCCGGTGAGCTTAGCATCTCTAGTTGGAAAGTTACTAGAGAGTATTCTGAGGGATAGGTTATACAGGCATTTGGATGGGCAAGGGCTGATTAGGGATTGTCAGCATAGTTTTGTATATGGGAGGTCGTGTCTCACAAATCTGATTGATTTTTTCGAAGACTTGACCAAGAAGGTTGATGAGGGCAGAGCTGTATATATAGTGTACATGGACTTCAGTCAGGTGTTCGACAAGATTCCGCATGGTAGGCTGCTCTGGAAAGTTGGATCACATGGGATCCAAGGAAAAATTGCTGAATGGATAACAAATTGGCTACATGGAAGGAAGCAGAGGGTGATGGTGGAAGGTTGCTTCTCAGAATGGAGGCCTGTGACTAGTGGTGTGCCTCAGTAACGGTGCTGGGCCCGTTCCTGTTTGTCATCTACATCAATGATTTGGATGAGAACATGCAGGGCAAGATTAGCAAGTTTGCTGATGATATAGGAGCAAATATAGGATTATATGGGTCCCACATAGGAGATTAGTGGGCAAAATGAGGGCACATGGTATTGGGGGTTGAATGCTGACATGGATAGAGAAGTGGTTGGCAGACAGGAAACAAAGAGTAGGGATTAACGGGTCCCTTTCAGAATGGCAGGCAGTGACTAGTGGGGTACCGCAAGGCTCGGTGCTGGGACCGCAGCTATTTACAATATATATTAATGATTTAGATGAAACATAGAAACAGGGATTCATGAAGGGATTCAAAGTAACATATAACCATATAACAATTACAGCACGGAAACAGGCCATCTCGACCCTTCTAGTCCGTGCCGAACACGTATTCTCCCCTAGTCCCATATACCTGCACTCAGACCATAACCCTCCATTCCTTTCCCGTCCATATAACTATCCAATTTATTTTTAAATGATTAAAACGAACCTGCCTCCACCACCTTCACTGGAAGCTCATTCCACACAGCTACCACTCTCTGAGTAAAGAAGTTCCCCTCATGTTACCCCTAAACTTTTGTCCCTTATTTCTCAAGTCATGTCCTCTTGTTTGAATCTTCCCTACAAAAAAGCTTGTCCACGTCAACTCTGTCTATCCCTCTCATCGTTTTAAAGACCTCTATCAAGTCCCCCCTTAACCTTCTGCGCTCCAGAGAATAAAGACCTAACTTATTCAACCTATCTCTGTAACTTAGTTGTTGAAACCCAGGCAACATTCTAGTAAATCTCCTCTGTACTCTCTCTATTTTGTTGACATCCTTCCTATAATTAGGCGACCAAAATTGTACACCATACTTCAGATTTGGTCTCACCAATGCCTTGTACAATTTTAACATTACATCCCAACTTCTATACTCAATGCTCTGATTTATAAAGGCTAGCATACCAAAAGCTTTCTTTACCACCCTATCTACATGAGATTCCACCTTCAAGGAACTATGCACAGTTATTCTCAGATCCCTCTGTTCAACTGCATTCTTCAATTCCCTACCATTTACCATGTACGTCCTATTTTGATTTGTCCTGCCAAGATGTAGCACCTCACACTTATCAGCATTAAACTCCATCTGCCATCTTTCAGCCCACTCTTCCAACTGGCATAAATCTCTCTGTAGACTTTGAAAATCTACTTCATTATCCACAACCCCACCTATCTTAGTATCATCTGCATACTTACTAATCCAATTTACCACACCATCATCCAGATCATTGATGTACATGACAAACAACAGTGGACCCAACACAGATCCCTGTGGCACCCCACTAGTCACTGGCCTCCAACCCGACAAACAACCATCCACCATTACTCTCTGGCATCTCCCATTCAGCCACTGTTGAATCCATCTTGCTACTCCACCATTAATATCCAACCATTGAACCTTCTTAACCAACCTTCCGTGAGGAACCTTGTCAAAGGCCTTACTGAAGTCCATATACACAACATCCACTGCTTTACCCTCATCAATTTCCCGAGTAACATCTTCAAAAAATTTAAGAAGATTAGTCAAACATGACCTTCCAGGCACAAATCCATGTTGACTGTTCCTAATCAAACAAAGCTAACATTAGCAAATTTGCAGATGACACAAAGCTGGGTGGCAGTGTGATCTGTGAGGAGGATGCTATGAAAATGCAGGGTGACTACGGCAGGTTGGGTGAGTGGGCAGATGCATGGCAGATGCAGTTTAACGTGGATAAATATGAGGTTATCCACTTTGGTAGCAAAACAGGAAGGCAGATTATTATCTGAATGGTGTCAAATTGGGAAAAGGGGAAGTACAACGGGATCTGGGGGTCCTTGTTCGTCAGTCTATGAAAGTAAGCATGCAGGTACAGCAGGCAGTGAAGAAAGCGAATGGCGTGTTGGCCTTTATAACAAGAGGAGTTGAGTATAGGAGCAAAGAGGTCCTTCTGCAGTTGTACAGGGCCCTAGTGAGACCACACCTGGAGTATTGTGTGTAGGTTTGGTCCCGAATTTGGGGAAGGGCATTCTTGCTATTGAGGGAGTGCAGCGTAGGTTTACAAGGTTCATTCCCGGGATGGCGGGACTGTCATATGCTGAGAGAGTGGAGCAGCTGGGCTTGTACACTCTGGAGTTTAGAAGGATGAGAGGGTATCTCATTGAAACATATAAGATTGTTAAGGGCTTGGACACGCTAGAGGCAGGAAACATGTTCCCGATGTTGGGGGAGTCCAGAACCAGGGGCCACAGTTTAGGAATAAGGGGTAAGCCATTTAGAATGGAGACGAGGAAAGTTTTTCACACAGAGTGGTGAGTCTGTGGAATTCTCTGCCTCAGAGGGCGGTGGAGGCCGGTTCTCTGGATACTTTCAAGAGAGAGAGGTTGGTGGGTGTATGGAACAAGCTGCCAGAGGAGGTAGTTAAGGCTGGGACTATCCCATCGTTTAAGAAGCATTTAGACAACTACATGGATGGGACAGGTTTTAGAGGGATATGGGCCAAACGCGGGCAGGTGGGACTAGTGTAACATCTGGGTGGGCAGGGGCGGGTCGGGCCGAAGGGCCTGTTTCTGTGCTGTGTGTGTGGATTGTAGAGGTCTCCCACACGCCGCCTATGGCTCCGCCTCTCACTGAGAGGTGCGCACTCACATTAAGCAGCTGTTTAAACACTCGCTGTAATGTAGCGAGACGCAGCGCCAGAGACCCGGGTTCGACCCCGACCTCCGGCGCTGCCTGTACGCAATGTACACGTTCTCCCCGTGACCTGCGTGGGTTTTCTCCGGGCGGTCCGGTTTCCTCCCACACTCCAGAGACGAGCGGGTTTGTAGGACAATTGGCTTCGGCAAAACTTGTAAATTGTTCCCGGTGAGTGTAGGACAGTGTCGATGCGCGGGGATCTGTGGTCGGCGCGGACTCGGTGGGCCGAAGGGCCTGTTTCCATGCTGTAACTTTCAATTTACTCACACAAACACAAACGGGGAACGAGCCGTCAGTCAGCTACAAGGGCGAACCTGCAGCGTCTCGGGCGGAGAGCTAGCACGGGGAAGATGGGCCGAGGGGCGTGGCCGTTTTATCCGCCCCCAACCTGGATAAACGCTCACAACTCAATCCCATTCCCATCTCTGCACAACACGTTTATACCACTGGTGTGCACTGGAGTTTAGAAGGATGAGGGGGATTCTTATAGAAACGTATAAAATTTTAAATGGACTGGACAAGCTAGATGCAGGAAAAATGGTCCCAATGTTGGGCGAATCCAGAACCAGGGGCCACACAGTCCAAGAATAAGGGGTCGGCCATTTAAAACTGCGATGAGAAAAAACGTTTTCACCCAGAGAGTTGTGAATCTGTGGAATTCTCTGTCACAGAGGGCGGTGGAGGCTGATTCACTGGATGTTTTCAAGAGAGAGTTAGATTTAGCACTTAGGGCCAACGGAATCAAGGGATATGGGGAGAAATCGTCTAAATCGTTAATGTATATTGTAAATAACTGGGGTCCCAGCACCGAGCCTTGCGGCACCCCACTAGTCACTGCCTGCCATTCTGAAAAGGACCCGTTAATCCCTACTCTTTGCTTCCTGTCTGCCAACCAGTTCTCTATCCATGTCAATACTCCACCCCCAATACCATGAGCTCTAATTTTGCCCAATAATCTCTTGTGTAGGACCTTGTCAAAGGGTTTTTGAAAGTCCAGATACACCACATCCACTGGTTCTCCCTTGTCCATTCTACTTGTTACATCCTCATATAATTCCAGAAGATTAGTCAAGCATGATTTCCCCTTCATAAATCCATGCTGACTCGGACCGATCCCGTCACTACTTTCCAATTGCGCTGCAATAACATCTTTAATAATCGACTCCAGCATCTTCCCCACCACCGATGTAGGGCTAACTGGTCTATAATTCCCCGTTTTCTCTCTCCCTCCTTTCTTAATAAGTGGAGTTACATTGGCTCCCCTCCAGTCCACAGGAACTGGTCCAGAGTCGAGAGAACATTGGAAAATGATCACCAATGCATCCACGATTTCTAGTGCCACCTCCTTGAGTACTCTGGGATGCAGACCATCAGGCCCTGGGGATTTATCTGCCTTCAGTCCCAACAGTTTACCCAACACCATCTCCTGACTAATGTGGATTCCCTTCAGTTCCTCCCTCCCACTAGATCCTCGGTCCCCTAGTATTTCCAGGAGATTGTTTGTGTCTTCCTTAGTGAAGACAGAACCAAAGTACTTGTTCAACGGTTCTGCCATTTCCTTGTTTCACATTATAAATTCACCTGTCTCTGACTGTGAGGACCTACATTTGTCTTCACTAATATTTTTATTTTTACATATTTAAAGATGCTTTTAGAGTCCGTTTCAATATTCCCCGCAAGCTCCCCCCCCCCCCCCCCCCCCCCCCCCCCTTAATGAACCCATTTGTCACCCTCTGTTGTGTCCTAAATGTCTCCCAGTCCCTCTGGTTTGCTGCCAATGTATCCGCCTCTTCCTTGAATGGAGGGGTAGACTGGATGGGCCGAGCGGCCTAATGTCACGGGACCGGGGGTGTGTTGGTCTGACTGACGCCTCGCCCCTTAACGCTGGGATGCAGGAATTAAAGAATAAAACCAAAAACACACACACACAAGTGACAATAAATGACCACAAGCCGAGTGGCACACAGCGAGGTTTATGTAGCAAACAACGAGGGCAGCAGGCGTGGCAACGCTCGCAGAACTCCGCACCCCCCCCCCCCACTATTACCCCTCAACCCCCCCCCCCCCCCCCACCCACTACCCCCCCTCCACTCAACCCAGATACGCCCAATGTCCCCACCCCCGGGTGCTCCGGTTTCCTCCCACATCCCAAAGACGAGCGGGATAGAAGGTGGGGGGGGGGGGGGGGGGGGGGTAGAAAGGGGGGGGGGGGGGGGGCTGATGTCAGTGTGGGCGGGGAGGGGGAGTGAGATTAGTGTCAGCGTAGATGAGTGGACAGCAGTGACCCAGTGGGCCGAGTGGCCTGTTTCAGTGCTGCGTGACTCAATCACAGAATGGTACCGTGTGGATGGGTGGATAGCACGGACCCGGTGGGCCGAGTGGCCTGTTTCCACGTAGCCTCTCTTCCTCTCTCTATCGGCCGCTCTCTCTCTGTGTCTAGGTCGCCAGCTGTGCTGAACCAGACTCTCTCGTCAGGGTTAGCCCCAGTTCAATATGTTCGGCACAGACACGATGGGCCGAAGGGCCTGATCCCGCGCTGCACTCTTCTATGTTCATAAATGACAAGCGCAGAATTAGGCCATTCGGCCCATCTCTTAATAACTTGACCCAGTAAAGATCAATTAGGTCTTAGATTGGAGGCACAAGGAACTGCAGGTGCTGGTTTACCAAAAAAACTACAGTATGCTGGAGTAACTCAGCGGGTCAGAGAGAGGGTGGGGACAGAGAGGGAGGTGGGGGTGGGGGGACAGAGAGGGAGGGTGGGGGTGGGGACAGAGAGGGAGGGTGTGGGGGTGGGGACAGAGAGGGAGTGTGAGGGTGGGGGGACAGACGGGGGGTGGGGGGGGGGGTGACAGAGAGGGAGGGTGGGGGGGGACAGAGAGGGAGGGTGGGGGTGGGGGGGACAGAGAGGGAGGGTGGGGGTGGGGACAGAGAGGGGGGGGGGAAGAGAGGGAGGGTGGGGGTGGGGACAGAGAGGGAGGGTGGGGGCAGAGAGAGGGAGGGGGGGTGGGGACAGAGAGGGAGGGTGGGGGTGGGGACAGAGAGGGAGGGTGGGGGTGGGGGACAGAGAGGGAGGGTGGAGGCAGAGAGGGAGGGTGGGGGGGGGACAGAGAGGGAGGGTGGGGGTGGGGACAGAGAGGGAGGGTGGGGGGCCAGAGAGGGAGAGGGGGGGGGGCAGGGTGGGGGGGGGGGGACAGAGAGGGAGGGTGGGGGTGGGGACAGAGAGGGAGGGTGGGGGTGGGACAGAGAGGGAGGGTGGGGGGTGGGGACAGAGAGGGGGGTGGGGGCAGAGAGGGGGGGTGGGGGGTGGGGACAGAGAGGGAGGGTGGGGGGGTGGGACAGAGAGGGAGGTGAGGGGGTGGGGACAGAGAGGGAGGGTGGGGGGTGACAGAGAGGGAGGGTGGGGGGTGGGGACAGAGAGGAGAGGGTGGGGGGTGGGGACGAGAGAGGGAGGGTGGGGGGAGGGAGGGGAGGGTGGGGGGTGGGGACAGCTGATCCGGTCCAGGCGGGGAATATGGATAGGTGACGTTTCGGGTAGCGATTGATTGAATGTGGGGGGGGGGGGGGGCAACGGGCGGCAGGTAATAGGTGGATACAGGTGAGGGAAGGGGGAGGGGTAGGGCAGGTGATTGGGCGAAGGCCAGAGATGGGGGGAAAAGGTGTGAGAGTATAAAAGGACCGATGAGTGTGAAGCCAGAGGAAGGAATGTGGGGGGGGGGAGAGGGGGGGGGGGGGGGGGGGGGGGGGGGGGGGAGGCGGGAGGAAGGACAGAGAATTTGACAGTCACCTAAAATTGGAAACATTCAACGTTCAATGAGGTTCCTACCTCAATCACCGGAACGCTGTCTGTCCGACATAGACGCTGCCTGACCCGCTGAGTTACTCCAGCACTTTACATTTCATTCAAGGTTCCAGCACCTGCAGTTCTATGTATATCCCTCCCCCTAGATAGATCAGTGCAGGTGCAGGGGGTTATGGGAGAGAAGGCAGGAGAATGGGGGTATTGGGGGGGGGGGGGGGGGGGGGGGGGTGGGGGCGAGATAGGTCAGCCATGATTGAATGGCGGAGTAGACTTGATGGGCCGAATGGCCTTAATTTTGCTCCTGGAGTTTGTGACCTTAAGGCCGGGCGAATGAGTTCGTTGTTGGTTTGGGTCGACGCCGCGGGAGAGCAGTCACATCTACAACGGGGGGGGGGCCTCTGTCGGTGTCCGAGTCCGCGGGGCCTCTGCGAGATGTCCGTTCACTCAATCCCAACCTCAGCTCGGGTCCCGTATTAGCCGGGACATCCCGTATTTGGGGCTAAATCGGTTTGTCCCGTACGGGACCGCCCTTGTCCCTTATTTGACCGCTACTACTCGGGTCGAGGGGACTGTCGGGCCGTCCGGCCCCCGCCTCACCCGTCCCGACGTAGTGCAGCCCATGGAGTGCAGCAGCAGCAGCAGCAGCAGCAGCGCCTCGCCCGTGGCCCCGTCGGTTGCTCGGTGGGTCGGCAGTCCGGCCAGCTGTCCGACCTTCGGATCTTCACTGACCGCGAAGGGACGGGGCGCCGGACTTTGCTGGCGACGTCGTGCGGCCCCCGGGCCAAAACTCCTCAGCTGGCCCCGCCGGCCGGGCTTTGTGTACAGTCCAGCACCCGGGGCCAACTCATCATTCACCCAGTCACGGCCCAGTTGGTCAACGAATTGCCGTGGGGAATTTGTCCTGTATTTTGACCCTTTGTCCCAGATTTGGGAGTGGGAAAGTTGGCAAGCTGACCCTCAGCTCAAAGTGTGGAGGTGACAGTGAACTGGAACTTCGAGAATGGGGGGGGTGAAAGGGGGGGGGGGGGTGGTGGGGGGTGGAGAGGAGGGGAGGGGGGGGGTGGGGAGGGAATAATTGTGGGGTGGGGACAATTTGAGGGGGGAGGGTGGGGGTGGGGACAGAATGGGGGGGTGGGGTGAGGTGGGGACAATTGTGGGGGGGACAATTTGGGGGGCGGGTGGGCGGTGGGGACAATTTGAGGGGGAGGGGGGGGGTGGGGGATGGGGAGGGTGGGAGGGGGGGAGGGAATAATTGTGGGGGTGGGGACAATTTGAGGGGGGGGAGGGTGGGGGTGGGGACAATTGTGGGTGGGGACCCCCAGCTGACCCAGGCCGGACTCTGCCCCCGCCCCCCCGCGGGTTCCGCCAGCTTGACCAGCGCCTCGGACACAATCACTCGCGGACACGGAGGCTGCTCGGTCCGGCCGCGCTTTACTGCCGCCGCCGCCGCCACCGGTGCCGCGTCTCTTGTCCGGGGAGGGGTCACAGGTCACACGGCAACCGGGGGGGGGGGGGGGCAGCATGCAGGCAGGGGGGGGGGGGGGGGGGGAGTTACTCACTCCGACTCGGCCCCGACCCACACGGTCCAACGGCGCAGGTTTCCAGCGAGCCCGCTCCGCCCGCGGCCCGCTCACTGCCGCCGCCGGTCCGGCCGCTCTCCTCGCCGGTCCCGGGCTCCTCCTCCTCGTCCCGGGCGAGATCCTCCTCCACCACCGCCGCCACCGCCCACTCTACCGGCGCCGGCGCTTCATTCATCCGCGACACCGAATCCTCGCCTCCCGCCTCCGGCGTTACCGCAGCCGCTGCATCCTCGTCCGTCGCCTCCTCGCCAACTTCAGCCGCGCTGTTGACCGACCCCTCGCTCTCCGACTCGCCGCTCGACCGCGGCCCCTCCGGCGAGGAAGAACGGGACCTGGACCGGGACTGGTCAGAGTCTGTGCGGGAAACATAGAAACATAGACAATAGGTGCAGGAGGAGGCCATTCGGCCCATCGAGCCAGCACCGCCATTCAATATGATCATGGCTGACCATCCCCAATCAATAACCCGTGCCTGCCTTCTCCCCATATCCCTTGACTCCACTAGCCCCTAGAGCTCTATCTAACTCTCTCTCAAATCCATCCAGTGACTTGGCCTCCACTGCCCTCTGTGGCAGAGAATTCCATAAATTCACAACTCTCTGGGTGAAAAGGTTTTTTTCTCACCTCAGTCTTAAATTACCTCCCCTTTATTCTAAGACTGTGGCCCCTGGTTCTGGATTCGCCCAACATTGGGAACATTTTCCCTGCATCCAGCTTGTCCAGTCCTTTTATAATTTTATATGTTTCGATAAGATCCCCCTCGTCCTTCTAAACTCCAGTGAATACAAGCCTAGTCTTTTCAATCTTTCCTCATATGACAGTCCCGCCATCCCAGGGATCAATCTCATGAACCTACGCTGATCTGCCTCAATCACAAGGATGTCCTGCCTCAAATTAGGAGACCAAAACTGTACACAATACTCCAGATGTGGTCTCACCAGAGCCCTATACAACTGCAGAAGAACCTCTTTACACCTATACTGAAATCCTCTTGTTATGAAGAGCAACATTCCATTAGCTTTCTTCACTGCCTGCTGTACCTGCACGCCAACTTTCAGTGACCGGTGTACAAGGACACCCAGGTCTCGCTGTACCTCCCCCTTACCTAACCTAACCCCATTGAGATAATAATCTGCCCCCTTTTTTTTGCCACCAAAGTGGATAACCTCCCATTTATCTATATTATACTGCATCTGCCACGCATCTGCCCACTCACTCAACCTGTCCAGGTCACCCTGCAACATCTCCTAACATCCTCTTCACAGTTCACACTGCCACCCAGCTTTGTGTCATCAGCAAACTTGCTCGTGTTGCTCCTAATTCCCTCTTCCAAATCATGAATATATATGGTAAACAGTTGTGGCCCCAACACCGAGCCTTGCGGCACTACACTCGCCACTGCCTGCCATTCTGAAAAGGACCCGTTCACTCCTACTCTTTGCTTCCGGTCTGCCAACCAATTTTCTATCCATGTCAACACCCGACCCCCAATAACATGTGCTCTCATTTTAGTCACCAGCCCCCCTCCCCCCCCCCCCCCCCCCCCCCCGGGGAAGCGGACACACGTTACCGGGGGAGGGGGGTGACAGAGACCGGGGGGGGGGGGGGGGGGGTGGAGAGAGAGGGGAGGGTGGGGGTGGGGAGGGAATAATTATGGAGTGGGGACAATTTGAGAGGGGAGGGGGGGTGGGGGTGGGGAACAGAATGGGAGGGGGGTGGTGGGGTAAGGTGGGGACAATTGTGGGGTGGGGACAATTTGAGGGGGGAGGGGGGTGACGGAGACGGGGGGGGGGGACGGAGACGGGGGGGGGACAGAGACGGGGGGGGGGGTGACAGAGACGGGGGGGGGGTGACAGAGACGGGGGGGGGGGGGGGTGACAGAGACGGGGGGGGGGGGACAGAGACGGGGGGGGGGGGGGGGACGGGGTCATTCTGATCCGACACTCACAGGCACCACCCTCGCTCTCCAAGGGGGAGGAACCGCTGTCGACGGACGGGCGTTGCCGTGACGGACCCCGTTCTCTGTCCACGTCTGAGCCGCCGGCATCGTCCACTTCACCCGGAGCCGCCTCCTCCTCCCGGCTCTGACTCCACGACTCGGACTCCGCGTCCACTCTCGGCTCCTCTTCAAAATCATCCGCGTATTCTCCTGAAGAGACAGATGTGGCAACGTGAGCGGTGCCGGGCAAAGATACTACAACATGTGTAGGAAGGAACTGCTGGTGGAGGCCACAAGTCAGTGGATATATTTAAGGCAGAGATAGATAGATTCTTGATTAGTGCGGGTGTCAGGGGTTATGGGGAGAAGGCAGGAGAATGGGGATAGGAGGGAGAGATAGATCAGCCATGATTGAATGGTGGAGTAGACTAGATGGGCCGAATGGCCTAATTCTGCTCCTATCACATGAATTTATGAATGGGTCAGGGATGTCAAGCTGGAAAGGGGACAGAGAAGATTTACGAGGATGTTGCCAGGACTAGAGGGTGTGAGCTACAGGGAGAGGTTGAGTAGGCTGGGTCTCTATTCCATGGAGCGCAGGAGGATGAGGGGAGATCTTATAGAGGTGTACAAAATCATGAGAGGAATAGATCGGGTAGACGCACAGAGTCTCTTGCCCAGAGTTGGGGAATCGAGGACCAGAGGACACAGGTTCAAGGTGAAGGGGAAAGATTTAATAGGAATCTGAGGGGTAACTTTTTCACACAGAGGGTGGTGGATGTATGGAACAAGCTGCCAGAGGAGGTAGTTGAGGCTGGGATTATCCCAACGTTTAAGAAACAGTTAGACAGGTGCATGAATAGGACAGTTTTGGAGGGATATGGACCAAGCGCAGGCAGGTGGGACTGGGGTAGCTGGGACATTGTTGGCCAGTGTGGGCAAGTTGGGCCGAAGGGCCTGTTTCCATGAGTGCTGGAGTAACTCAGCGGGGCAGGCGGCATCTGTGGAGAACATGGATAGGTGACGTTTCGGCTCTGCCCCCTCCCCCCTCCCCTCCTCCACGGACTGACCTTGGTCCGGGACGGCGCTGGTCTCCGCCTCCCGCGGGTCTCGGTCCATCCCGTCTTCGGACGAGGCCGGGGGGGAAGCGGGCACCGGCTCCGCTGCCTTCAGCGCCCCGCGCCGCGGCAGTGGGACACGGGGCTGCCCGCTCTCCCGACCCGGACCCCCGGCCCCCTTCCCTCTCCGTGGCGGTGGCAACGGCTTCTTGTCCAGGCCCGCAGCGATGATGCACCTGGCAGAGAAACGGAGATGGGTGGGGAGGGGGAGGGGGAGGGGGCTTCTTTAGTCAGAGGGTGGTGAATCTGTGGAGGCCACAACGCAGTGGATATATTTAAGGCAGAGATAGATAGATTCTTGATTAGTGCGGGTGTCAGGGGTTATGGGGAGAAGGCAGGAGAATGGGGTTAGGAGGGAGAGATAGATCAGCCGTGATTGAATGGCGGAGTAGACTCGATGGGCCGAATTCTTGGACATTCTTGCTAGTATTGAGGGAGTACAGCGTAGGTTCACCAGGTTAATTCCCGGGATGGCGGGACTGTCATATGTTAGAAACATAGAAACATAGAAATTATGTGCAGGAGTAGGCCATTCGGCCCTTCGAGCCTGCACCACCATTCAATATGCCATTTAGAACGGAGTTGAGGAAACACTTTTTCTCACAGAGAGTTGTGATTCTGTGGAATTCTCTGCCTCAGAGGGCGATGGAGGCCGGTTCTCTGGATACTTTCAAGAGAGAGCCAGATAGGGCTCTTAAAGATAGCGGAGTCAGGGGATATGGGGAGAAGGCAGGAACGGGGTACTGATTGGGGATGATCAGCCATGATCACATTGAATGGCGGTGCTGACTCGAAGGGCCGAATGGCCTCCTCCTGCACCTATTGTCTGAAGGGCCTGATTCCCCACGCTGTATCTCTAAAGTCTGAAGTCTAACGGCTCAATCACCAAAGCTCTCTTGGATAGAACCTTCCAAATCTATTGACTATCCCATCGTTTAAGAAACAGTTAGACAGGTACATGGATAGGACGGGTTTGGAGGGATATGGACCAAGCGCAGGCAGGTGGGACTAGTGTAGCTGGGACATGTTGGCCGGTGTTGAGGCGAAGGGCCTGTTTCCGTGCTGTATCAGTCTGGGATGGGGGAGGGGGAACAAACAATAACCCGCCCCCCCCCCGCACTCGTCCCCCAGCCCCGGATACGAGCATCCCATCCGGTCCCTCCTCGCCCCCCCCCTCCCCCCATCACTCTCCCCACCCCTGTCACCCCACCTGTAGCAGGGTGCGGCTCCGTGCACGGCCAGGATGGTGAAGAGCGGCCGGCGACCCCCGAGCCGCGCTCCCCGCCGGTGCCGGTACTCGCAGCAGGAGCTGAGACGCGCGACCTGGAGCCCGTTGACGTACAGGGTGAGGCTGAAGGGGAAGCCTGGATGGCGGCGAGACTGCAGCTCGAACCGCTCTGGGGGGGAGAGGGGGGAGGGGGAGAGGGAGGGGGGAGATACGGAGGGGGGAGAGGGAGAGGGAGAGGGAGAGGGGGGGGGGAGGGGGAGGGGGAGAGAGGGAGGGGGGGAGAGTGAGGTAGAGAGTGAGAGAAGGGAGAGAGGGAGGGGGGGAAGAGAGAGAGAGAGGTGGAGAGGAGGGAGAAGAGAGAGGGGAGAGGAGAGGGGGGAGGGAGGGAGGGAGAGAGGGAGGGGGGAGAGGGAGAGGGAGAGGGAGGGGTAGAGAGAGAGGGAGAGAGAGAGATGGGGGGGGGAAGGGGGGGAGAGTTGAGGGGGGGAGAGTTGGGGGGGAGAGGGAGGGGGAGAGGGAGAGGGAGGGGAGGATGAGAGGGAGGGGGGGAGGGGGGGAGGGGGGGAGAGAGGGGAGGGGGGGGAGGGGGAAAGGAGGGAGAGGGGGAGGGAGGGAGGGGGGAGAGAGAGAATGGGGGGAAGGGGGGAGAGAGTTGAGGGAGGGAGAGTTGGGGGGGAGAGGGAGGGGAGAGAGGGAGGGAGGGGGAGAGATGGGAGAGGGAGGGGAGGGGGAGGGGGGGGGGGGGGGGGGGGGGGGGGGGGGGGGGGGGGGGGGGGGGGGGGGGGGGGGGGGGGGGGGGGGGGGGGGGGGGGGGGGGGGGGGGGGGGGGGGGGGGGGGGGGGGGGGGGGGGGGGGGGGGGAGAGAAGGAACAAGGGGAGACCTGGTTAACGCGGGGCACTCCCGTGCAGTCGGCAGGTCACAGACACGCAACCCTGTGCATGGGGAGTATTGGTTGCAGTTCTGGTCGCCCCCATTACAGGGGGGGATGTGGGGTTTGGAGTCACCCACAACACAAACGATGCCGTGATTAGCGGGTTCGGCTCCAGGCAGGGGTTGGACAGACTTGGGTTGTTTTCTCTGGAATGTCGGAGGGGGTTTGATGAGAGCGGTGGTGGGGCAGTCAGAACCTTTCCCCAGGAAAACTAGAGGGCGCAGCTTCAAGGGGCGAGGGGCAACGTTTGAAGGCCATGTGTGGGGCAAGTGTATTTTACACAGAGGGGGTGGGGGCTGCTGCAACACGGTGTGGGGGGGGGGGGGTTGTGGAGGGGGGGTGTGTGGGGGTGTGTGTTGGTGGGGGGTGTGTTGGTGGGGGGTGTGTTGGGTGGGGGGTGTGGAGGGGGAGGTGTGTGTGTGTGGAGGGGGTGTGTGTGTGGAGGGGGGGTGTGTTGGTGGGGGGTGTGTGTTGGTGGGGGGGTGTGTGTGGAGGGGGGGTGTTGTGGTGGGGGGGGTGTGTGTTGGTGGGGGGTGTGTGTGGGGGGGTGTGTGTGGTTGGGGTGTGTGGTGGGGGGGAGAGATTGAGGAGAGGGAGATTGGAGGGGGATAGGAGAGGGAGGGTGGGCCGAGTGGCCGCACCTACCTCCGGGCAGCATGTTGCCGGTGAACACACGTTCTCTCCGCCACAGTGAGAGGGGTGGGGTTGGGGGATTGGGGATTGGAGAGGGATAGGAGAGGGAGGATGGGCCGAGTGGCCACACCTACCTCCAGGCAGCATGTTGCCGGTGAACACACACAGGTTCTCTCCGCCACAGTGCTGCTGCTGGACTTTGACCTGGTCGCGGGAGTCGGCGCGGTGGTCAGCGAGGTGCAGCCTCTGTCCGCGGTAAACCATGGTGACCACGACCGGGCAGTGTCCGGAGCCGCCCCGCCGCCGCTGCCCCGCCCCCTCCTGCAGACACAGAGTGGGAGGGGGGGGGGGAGCGGTCAGCGGTCAGCGAGCGGGGCCGGAGTCCAAGTGCCGGTTGTAGCGGCCTCAGCCACCCCTCCCCCTCCCCTCCCCTCGCTCACACCTCCGGCGATCTGGCGCTGTCTGTCTGTGTGGTGTTTGCACGTTCTCCCTGTGACCGCGTGGGTTCACCCCGGGCGCTCCGGTTTCCTCCCAGGTCACAAAGACGTGCGGGGTGAGGGGGGGTTAATGGGGCTGCTGTAAATACCCCCACCTACTCCCCCCCCCCCTTATTTCCCCCACCCCCCCCCCCCCCAATACCCCACTCCTCCACCTCCTCTATCCACCCAAGCCGGCCCCATCTCCCCCCCCTCTCTCCCCCCCATCACATCCCACCCTCCAGCTTCACATAGATACAATAGACAACAGGTGCAGGAGTAGACCATTCGGCCCTTCGAACCAGCACCGCCATTCACTGTGATCATGGCTGATCATCCCCAATCAGTACCCAGTTCCTGCCTTCTCCCCATATCCCCTGACTCCGCTATCTTTAAGAGCCCTATCTAGCTCTCTCTTGAAAGTATCCAGAGGACCTGCCTCCACCGCCCTCTGAGGCAGAGAATTCCACAGACTCACAACTCTCTGTGAGAAAAAGTGTTTCCTCATCTCCGTTCTAAATGGCTTACCCCTTATTCTTAAACTGTGGCCCCTGGTTCTGGACTCCCCCAACATCGGGAACATGTTTCCTGCCTCTAGCGTGTCCAAGCCCTTAATAATCTTATATGTTTCAATGAGATCCTCTCTCATCCTTCTAAACTCCAGAGTATACAAGCCCAGCTGCTCCATTCTCTCAGCATATGAAAGTCCCGCCAACCCGGGAATTAACCTTGTAAACCTACGCTGGGCTCCCTCAATAGCAAGAATGTCCTTCCTCAAATTAGGGGACCAAAACTGCACACAATACTCCGGGTGTGGTCTCACCAAGGCCCTGTGCAACTGCAGAAGGGCCTCTTTGCTCCTATACTCAACTCCTCTTGTTATAAAGGCCAACATGCCATTCGCTTTCTTCACTTTATGTTTCACTCCTCTCCTGATCAGACCTCCCCCCTACAGCCTCCTATTCACCCCACGCTTGATGTACTAAGAAGGAACTGCAGATGCTGGTTTTTCCCATAAACAGTCACAGAGTGCTGGAGGAACTCAGTGGGACTGCTCTTTTCACCATGTTCCCCACAGATGCTGCCTGACCCGCTGAGTTACTCCAGCACTCTGTGAAACGTCACCTATCCATGTTCTCCACAGATGCTGCCTGACCCGCTGAGTTACTCCAGCACTCTGTGAAACGTCACCTATCCATGTTCTTCAACACCCTTGAGACATACCTTGGGGAGAGTGTGGGGGTCGTGGGGAGCGGTGGTGGGTCGGAGCCGGCGACCCCGGGTGAAGCCCCCCCTGTCCCAGGGCCGTACAGGAGGGGGGGCGGGGGTGACAAAGTTGTTGATGACGGGGAGACGGTAAGGGGAGGGGCCGGCCGGGAAATCCACCGTCTGCCAATGTCTCGTCGACTCCCGCTCCGGCTGTGGGAGAGAATGGGGGGGGGGGGTGAATATATAGACCCACTCTCCCCGACCCCCCCTGCACTCACTCCCTCATCTCACCCCCCCTCCTGCTCCGCTGTGGGAGAGAATGAGGTGGGAGGGGGTGAATATATAGACCCTGAACCTCCCCCCCCCCCTCCAACCTCCCCGAGCCCCGACCCCCACCCCTCTGCCTGGCTGCGGGGAACAGAGGAGGGTCAAACAATATACCCCTTTCCCCCACCCCCACCCCCCCAACCCCACTCCACCCAGGTACCATTACAGGACAATGGGGCAGGAGGGGGCAGAGGATTTCAAAGGCGGACAAAGGTTTCTTATCTTACTCCCTGCCTCCCCCCCCTTGCCCCCCTGGAATACCCCCCCACAACCACTCCCCCTCGTCCGGTTACCGTGGGTGTAGAATAGATGGTACGGGGAGGGGTCAGTGACGGTACTCCCCGACCCCCTGTTGCATCTCTACACTCCCCTGGGGAGTCGGGGGGGGTTACTTATTGGGGGGGCGACCACCCACACCCCTCGTATGCCCTCGGAATGCGGGGGGGGATTATTGTGAGCGGTCAAATAAATATACCCCTCCCACCACCGACCCACACCCCTCCAACGACCCACCCCTCCCATCTCACCCCCCCTCCACGTGGGTCTGTAGGGGATTAGGTTAGTGGACGGGGGCGGGGGGGGGTCAGTACGGACTCGATGGGCCGAAAGGGCCGGTTTGCATCTCGACAACCCCCCCCCCACCCCCTGGGGAGGGGGGGGGGTCGTGAGAGAGTTAGAGCGGGTGTGAAAAATCTACCCCCCTCGGGGGCGGAACCACGGGGGTCCACCCCTCGCCTCCAGGGTCCGGCCGGCGGGGGGATGGGTGGAGCCGAGGACTGTCCCGCCCTCCACGCCAGGCGGAGCGGCCTCTCGTCCCCCCGAAGTGTGGAGCTCCCTGACAGTGGGAGTAGGATAGTGAGTGCGGGGATCGAGGTCGTGAGGGACTCAAGAAAGAGAAGTGCCTTAGTCGCATCTCTAGTCCCCGGGAGGGGGGGGGGGGGGTGAGTGGGGTGGAGGGGGCGACCCGGGGGGTGGAGGGAGAACCTCTGCTGGAGAGAAGGAGGGTTCGGCAGGCGGGGGATGGGTGGTCGGTCACTGTCGGGGCGGAACCACCGCTGAAGGGGAGAGCGGTGGGTCGAGGAGAGCCGGTCGTCCTGGTCACAGGGGGCGGTGTGGGCGGGAGAGGGGAGGGTGGGGTGGGGGGGGGGGGGGAGAGTCAGAGAGTGAGGGGGGGGCTTCATATCCTCACACATTCACCTAATCCCCTCCCCAACTCCAACTCACCCCCTCACCCCTCCCCCATTCACCCCCCTCCCCCCTCCCCAATTCTGCCCCCCTCCCCCACTATCCCCTCCTCCTCTCCCCCCCTTCCATCCCCTTCTCCCTCCCCCCCCCCCACTCTGCCCCCAACTCTCTGCCCCTCCTCTCTCCCTCCCCCCCCCTCTCTCCAGTTCCCCCTTCTCCTCTCCCCCCAACAACATCAGTCTGAAGAAGGGTCTCAACCCAAAACGTTGTCTGTCCCTTCCCTCCTCAGATGCTGCCTGACCCATATAAGATTGAAACATATAAGATTATTAAGGGTTTGGACACGCTGGAGGCAGGAAACATGTTCCCGATGTTGGGGGAGTCCAGAACCAGTGGCCACAGTTTAAGAATAAGGGGTCGGCCATTTAGAACGGAGACGAGGAAACACTTTTTCTCACACAGAGAGTGGTGAGTCTGTGGAATTCTCTGCCTCAGAGGGCGGTGGAGGCCGGTTCTCTGGATACTTTCAAGAGAGAGTTAGATAGGGCTCTTAAAGATAGCGGAGTCAGGGAGATATGGGGAGAAGGCAGGAACGGGGTACTGATTGGGGATGATCAGCCATGATCACATTGAATGGCGATGCTGGCTCGAAGGGCCGAATGGCCTACTCCTGCACCTATTGTCTATTGACCCACTCCAGAGTCTCACAGCACGGAAAGAGGCCCTTCAGCCCATCGAGTCCATGCCGACCATCAACCATCCCTCTACACTGATCCCATCACACTCTACACCCCACCCACACACAGGCCCCATAAACCCAGGGGTGTTTCAACAATCGTATTCATCCCAGTCATCGAGCCGTACAGCACGGAAACAGGCCATTTGGCCCATCCCATCCATGCCAACCAACATAAGGTCAATAGACAATAGGTGTAGGAGTAGGCCATTCGGCCCTTCGAGTCAGCACTGCCAATCAGTGATCATGGCTGATCATTGTGGATGCATTAGTGATAATTTTTCAAAACTCTTTAGATTCTGGAGTAGTTCCTGATGATTGGAGGGTAGCTAATGTAACCCCACTTTTTAAACAGGGAGGGAGAGAGAAAATGGGGAATTACAGACCAGTTAGTCTAACATCGGTAGTAGGGAAACTGCTAGAGTCAGTTATTAAAGATGGGATAGCAGCACATTTGGAAAGTGGTGAAATCATTGGACAAAGTCAGCATGGATTTATGAAAGGTAAATCATGTCTGACGAATCTTATAGAATTTTTCGAGGATGTAACTAGTAGCGTGGATAGGGGAGAACCAGTGGATGTGTTATATCTGGACTTTCAGAAGGCTTTCGACAAGGTCCCACATAAGAGATTAGTATACAAACTTAAAGCACACGGTATTGGGGGGTTCAGTATTAATGTGGATAGAGAACTGGCTGGCAGACAGGAAGCAAAGAGTAGGAGTAAACGGGTCCTTTTCACAATGGCAGGCAGTGACTAGTGGGGTACCGCAAGGCTCAGTTCTGGGACCCCAGCTATTTACAATATATATTAATGATTTGGACGAGGGAATTGAATGCAATATCTCCAAGTTTGCGGATGACACTAAGCTGGGGGGCAGTGTTAGCTGTGAGGAGGATGCTAGGAGGCTGCAAGGTGACTTGGATAGGCTGGGTGAGTGGGCAAATGCATGGTAGATGCAGTATAATGTGGATAAATGTGAGGTTATCCACTTTGGTGGCAAAAACAGGAAAGTAGACTATTTTCTGAATGGTGGCCGATTAGGAAAAGGGGAGATGCAACGAGACCTGGGTGTCATGATACACCAGTCATTGAAAGTAGGCATGCAGGTGCAGCAGGCAGTGAAGAAAGTGAATGGTATGTTAGCATTCATAGCAAAAGGATTTGAGTATAGGAGCAGGGAGGTTCTACTGCAGTTGTACAGGGTC
Organism: Leucoraja erinaceus; assembly: GCF_028641065.1. Taxonomy (NCBI): domain Eukaryota; kingdom Metazoa; phylum Chordata; class Chondrichthyes; order Rajiformes; family Rajidae; genus Leucoraja; species Leucoraja erinaceus. Next base: position 12,897 of record NW_026576744.1, on the reverse strand, counting down.
TTGGTGAGACCACACCTGGAGTATTGCGTACAGTTTTAGAAACATAGATAGATATAGGTATGCCATTTATTGTCACTATACATTTAAAGTGAAACTGAAAGCTGCTCGTACTCAGTGCATACATACAATTTTACAAAAAAAACAAGAAACAGAAAACAAAAAAAAAACAGAAGGGGGATGGGGGGGGGGGGGAATAGGTGCACAAATTCTGCGGCGCTACATACATATATACATATATACAGATGGAAGTCCGTGTTGGGCGGTGTAGTCAGTGCATGTGTGAATTTGAATTTATGGTAGATATAATTTCTCGGAAAAGCAACTATTCTGAGTTGTTCGTCCTGGATTTGATGAACCTTAGCGCCTTCCAGAGGGCAGCAGGTCGAACAGTCCAAACGCAGGATGGGAGCTGTCTTTGATGATCTTCTTTGCCCTTGCTAAGGCAGCGGGAGGTTGTAGATGTCCATCAGGGAGGGGAGAGAGGGCAGCCAATGATTCCTCTGCGCTGTCCTGGTTACCCTCTGAAGCCTCTCCCTGTGTCTGCCATGGTGCAGCTGCCATACCATAAGAAACATAGAAATTAGATGCAGGAGTAGGCCATTCGGCCCTTCGAGCCTGCACCGCCATTCAATATGATCATGGCTGATCATCCAACTCAATATCCCGTACCTGCCTTCTCTCCATACCCTCTGATCCCCTTGGCCACAAGGGCCACATCTAACTCCCTCTTAAATATAGCCAATGAACTGGCCTCAACTACCCTCTGTGGCAGAGAGTTCCAGAGATTCACCACTCTCTGTGTGAAAAAGTTCTCCTCATCTCGGTTTTTAAGGATTTCCCCCTTATCCTTAAGCTGTGACCCTTGTCCTGGACTTCCCCAACATCAGGAACAATCTTCCTGCATCTAGCCTGTCCAACCCCTTAAGAATTTTGTAAGTTTCTATAAGATCCCTCTCAATCTCCTAAATTCTAGAGAGTATAAACCAAGTCTATCCAGTCTTTCTTCATAAGACAGTCCTGACATCCCAGGAATCAGTCTGGCGAACCTTCTCTGTACTCCCTCTATGGCAATAATGTCCTTCCTCAGATTTGGAGACCAAAACTGAACGCAATACTCCAGGTGTGGTCTCACCAAGACCCTGTACAACTGCAGTAGAACCTCCCTGCTCCTATACTCAAATCCTCTTGCTATGAAAGCCAACATACCATTCGCTTTCTTTACTGCCTGCTGCATCTGCATGCCTACCTTCAATGAATGGTGTACCATGACACCCAGGTCTCGTTGCATCTCCCCCTTTCCCAATCGGCCACCATTTAGATAATAGTCTGCTTTCCCGTTTTTGCCACCAAAATGGATAACCTCACATTTATCCACATTATACTGCATCTGCCAAACATTTGCCCACTCACCCAGCCTATCCAAGTCACCCTGCAGTCTCCTAGCATCCTCCTCACAGCTAACACTGCCCCCCAGCTTAGTGTCATCCGCAAAACTTGGAGATATTGCCTTCAATTCCCTCATCCAGATCATTAATATATATTGTAAATAGCTGGGGTTGCCCCAGTACTGAGCCTTGCGGGTACCCCAATAGTCACTGCCTGCCATTGTGAAAAGGACCCGTTTACTCCTCTACTCTTTGCTTCCTGTTTGCCAGCCAGTTCTCTATCCACATCCAATACTGAACCCCCAATGCCATGTGCTGTGGTCTCCTAATCTGAGGAAAGACATTTTTGCCATAGAGGGAGTACAGAGAAGGTTCACCAGACTGATTCCTGGGATGTCAGGACTTTCATATGAAGAAAGACGGGATAGACTCGGCTTGTACTCGCTGGAATTTAGAAGATTGAGGGGGGATCTTATAGAAACTGATTGCTCATTATTAACTTGTATCCTTGCATTTAACGCTCCCTATCACACAGGCACACATGGCCACAGAGTCATATAGTACCGAAACAGGCCCTTCGGCCCACCTTGTCCATACTGGGATGGTCCCATTTGCCTGCATTTGGCCCAAATCCTTCCAACCCCATCCTATCCATGTACCTGTCCAAATGTCTTGCTTCCTTTGGCAGCTCGTTCCAGGTACGGACCACACCCTGGGTGAAAATGATGCCCCTGAGGTCCCTCTTCAATCTCTTAAACCTCCCCTCAAGCCTGTGCCCTCTAGTTTAATCTCCTAGATAATGCTCCACCCCATGGGGGGGAAAGACTGATCCGTCTGAAGAAGGTTCCCCACCCAAAACGTCACCTATCCATGTTCTCCACAGATGCTGCCTGACCCGCTGAGTTACTCCAGCACTCTGTGAAACGTCACCTATCCATGTTCTCCACAGATGCTGCCATGATCATATTGAATGGCGGTGCAGGCTCGAAGGGCCGAATGGCCTACTCCTGCACCTAATTTCTATGTTTTCTATGTTTCTATGACCTGCTGAGTTACTCCAGCACTCTGTGAAACGGCACCTATCCATGTTCTCCACAGATGCTGCCTGACCCGCTGAGTTACTCCAGCACTCTGTGTTTTTCCTTGTTCTGATCTGCAGGTCCCCCCTCCCCCTATGGGCGGTCTCTGCCCCCTACACCCCCACCCCCCCCCCCCCCCCCCTCTGATCCCTTTCACCGTCACCAAAGCAGCAATCAACACTTTCCCCGCCAGGCGATACTGTTTCAGCAACTTGAGCCAAGTTTCCGATGTGTAACACAAGCTGCTGTCCCCAGCACTCTCCTCTCACCCCTCTCTCTCCCCTTCCCCCCCACTCCCCTCTCCCCTCCCCCTCTTCCACCCCTTCACCTCCCCCCTACCCCCCTCCCTCTCCGCCTCCCTTTGCCCTCTCCGCCACCAGTCACTCTCTCCCCTCCTCTCTCCCTCCCCCCCCCCCCTCTCAGGCACGAGGGG
>NW_026576744.1:0-5000 GCF_028641065.1 Leucoraja erinaceus | reverse complement strand
ATCAATTCCCTCCTGGATTAAATAAAGTCCTGTTGTGTCGTGTGGTACCCCCCCTCCCCGTCCCAAACAAGACTGTGCCACTGGGTGAAGTTTCATCTGTGGCCAAGCAGTGATGAAACAGTCTAATAACACTCTCCATGTTTGCAGATATCAACCGTGCGATGGTCCAATGTACTCATAGAGGATAGGAGCAGAATTAGGCCATTCGGCCCATCGAGTCTACTCCGCCATTCAATCATGGCTGATCTATCTCTCCCTCCTAACCCCATTCTCCTGCCTTCTCCCCATAACCCCTGACACCCGCACTAATCAACAATCTATCTATCTCTGCATTAAATATATCTACTGACTTGTGGCCTCCACAGCCGTCAATGGCAATGAATTCCCACAGATTCACCACCCTTCATTCATTCAGGCCACAGAGCCAACTTGGACAAGGTCAACAGAGGTCGGGCAGGTGAATCCCACGCATGTAACGGTGCCCCCCCCCCCCCATCCCCATGCGTGTAACACGTGAAGCATCACGGTTCAAGACGGGGGTCAGGGGGGGTCACGGGAGTGGGGGGTCGGGGGTTGGGGAGAGAACGTCACCTTGAAACGCTGGATACGGTCACGGCGAGACTCGTCCTCCATACATCTCCTGATCTCCTGTTGGTGGAGGTGCTGGAGTGGGGGGGGGGGGGGGGGGGGGGGGGAGGGGGGGGGGGGGGGGAGGGGGAGGGGGAGAGGGGGTCACTGCAGGAAGCACGTTACCCTAGACAGACCCACACTCCCCCCCCCCCCCCCCCCGTTAGACACCAGCACCCGTCCCTGACCCCCCCCCCCCCACCCACATAGGGGGGAGAAGCTCCGGGGTCAGTCGGTGCACAGCAAGATCCCACTATGTTGAAGGGGAGAGGGGGGCATGGAGGGGTGGGGAAGGGGGGTGGACGGTGGAGGGGAGTGGAGGGGGATGGAAGGGGGGGGGGGGAGAGCGGGGCAGGTGAGGGGGTGGGGGATGGAGAGGGGGTGGGGGGGGGGAAGGGGGGGGGTTGGGTAGGGGTGAGGGTGGGTGGGGGGGTTGGGAGAGAGCAGAGAAGAGGGGGGGCAGGTGAGGGGGTGGGGGGGGTTTGGAGAGGGAGTGAGGGTGGGTGAGGGGGTTGGGGGAGGGGGTGGGGTGGGTGAGGGGGGTGGGTGGGGGGTGGGGGAGGGGGTGAGGGTGGGTGAGGGGGTGCTGTACCTCCATGTTGAGCACCTTGTGGAAGACAGCCTGGGCCAGACTCTCCCGGACATATTTCTGGTGGTCTCTCCGTACCACATTGAGCCGATATTCCTTCTCAGACACGATGCGCCCATTCCTGGTGACCTGCACAGCAAACATAGACAATAGGTGCAGGAGTAGGCCATTCGGCCCTTCGAGCCAGCACCAACATTCAATGTGATCATGGCTGATCATCCACAATCAGTACCCCGTTCCTGCCTTCTCCCCATATCCCCCGACTCCACTAGAGCAGAGACCAAGGGAACAAGGAGCGGCCAAGATCTCCATCTCTGCTGACCGGAACATGGAGACACAGACACTCACACACACTGGGTCAGGCCAAGTTTACACAACAAACTCCATCAGGGACCATCGCAACATTCAAGAAACATTCTGAAGAAACCAGTCTGAAGAAGCATCTCGTCCCAAAACATCACCCACTCCTTCTCTCCAGAGATGCTGCTCGTCCCGCTGAGTTACTCCAGCATTTTATGCCTATCTTCAGTGTAAATCTGCAGTTCCTTGCTACACATTCAAGCAGCATTTGGACAGGTACATGCATTGGACAGGTTTAGAGGGATATGGACCAAACGTGGGCAGGTGGGACCAGTGTCGATGCAGCATGTTGGCCGGTGTGGGCAAGTTGGGCTGAAGGGCCTGTTTCCACGCCGTATCACTCTATACACAAAATCTTGTGTAGGAAAGAAATGCAGTTGCTGGTTATAGACACAAATAGCTGGAGTAACTCAGTGGGTCAGGCAGCATCTGTGGAGAACATGGATAGGTGATGTTTCACAGAGTGCTGGAGTAAACTCAGCGGGTCAGGCAGCATCTGTGGAGAACATGGATAGGTGACGTTTCGGAGGGGGGGGAGGAGGGAGGGGAGGGGAGGGGAGGGGAGGGGGGAGAGGAAAGAGGAGGTGAGGTCGGGAGTGAGTGAATGAGAGGGGTGGGGTGGGGAGGGGGGAGGATAGGTAGGGAGGGGGGGGAGGAGAGGGGAGGGAGGGGGGGAGGGAGAGGGGGGGAGGGGGAGGGAGAGGGGAGGTCAGGAGGGAGGGAGAGGGGGGGTGGGGGGGGGAGAGGGGAGGAGAGGGGCGGGGAGGTAGGGGAGGGGGGGGGAGGGGAGGGGGTGGGGGGGGGAGGAAAGGGGAGGGAAGGAGGAGGAGGGGAGGGAAGGAGAGGGGAGGGAGGGAGGGGAGGGGAGGAGAGGGAGGAGAGGAGAGGAGAGGGGAGGGAGAGGAGAGGAGAGGAGAGGGGAGGAGGAGGGGAGGAGAGGGGGGGGAGAGGTGAGGAGAGGAGGGGAGGAGGGGAAGGGGAGGGGAGGTAGGGGAGGGGCGGTCGGGAGTGAGTGAATGAGGAAGTCACGTACCAGTCCCACGCGTTGCAGGTGTCTGCGTACACGGGTGTTGTTGAAGTAACCAGTCAGATGTTTGTCGGTCAGACTGTTGTACGCGGCCAAGGGTCTGAAACACAAACCACACAGCGGTCAGTGCCTTCCGATCCCCACTGGTCTGGGGTCATGGGTCAGGGGTCACAGGGTTAAACACAACTCACCATCCTAGAATTCGGCCATTCAGCCCATCTAAGTCTACCCCGCCATTCAATCATGGCTGATCTATCTCTCCCTCCTAACCCCAATCTCCTGCCTTCTCCCCATAACCCCTGACACCCGCACTAATCAAGAATCTATCTATTCTGCCTTAAATATATCCACTGACTTGTGGCCTCCACAGCCGTCTGTGGCAAAGAATTCCACAGATTCACCACCCTCTGGCTGAAGAAATTCCTCCTCTTCAATAAGTACCCAGCACGGAAACAGGCCCTTCGGCCCAACTTGCCCACACCGACCAACATGCCCCATCTACACTAGTCCCACCTGCCTGTGTTTGCCCATATCCCTGTCCTATCCATGCACCTGTCTCAAGGTGTTTTTTATTGTGAATAGTAAATACCAGAGTGCAGAATATAATATTATAGCGTTACAGTTACAGAGAAAACCTCCAGTGCTCTATGAGGTAGGTTGGAAGATCGGGGCCATCGCTTATGGGGCACCATTTGGTAGTCTGAAAACAGGAACCAAGGATCAGACGACACAAGTTCAAGGTGAAGGGGGAAAGATTTAATAGGAATCTGAGGGGTAACTTTTTCACACAGAGGGTGGTGGGTGTATGGAACAAGCTGCCAGATGAGGTAGTTGAGGCTGGGACTATCCCATTTTATGGGTCGGTGTGGGCAGGTTGGGCCGAAGGGCCTGTTTCCATGCTGTATGACTGTGACTGCATCTACCACAGTAGATCTGCATCTTGGGCCAGCATGGACATGATAGAAACATAGAAATTAGGTGCAGGAGTAGGCCATTCGGCCCTTCGAGCCTGCACCGCCATGCAATATGATCATGGCTGATCATCCAACTCAGTATCCCGTACCTGCCTTCTCTCCATACCCCCTGATCCCCTTAGCCACAAGGGCCACATCTAACTCCCTCTTAAATATAGCCAATGAACTGGCCTCAACTACCCTCTGTGGCAGAGAGTTCCACAGATTCACCACTCTCTGCGTGAAAAAAGTTCTTCTCATCTCAGTTTTAAAGGATTTCCCCCTTATCCTTAAGCTGTGACCCCTTGTCCTGGACTTCCCCAACATCGGGAACATGATGGGCTGAAGGGCCTGTTTCTGAGGGGCTGCTCCTCAAATTCTGGTTACATTTTAGTCCCACCGTCCTGGTGTTTGGCCACAGGGCAGGGGGTGGGGAGGAGGGGTGGGATCTCCCTGGGTCGGTCTGCACCTGGGCCTGGCCTAGATGGCCATTGGCGGGTCCAGGCAGCGGGCGGTCGATGGTCACACCAGAGTCGGCTGCCCGCCCCTCTACCGGGCTACATCCGTGCTCGCGTGTCCCTGGAGAGGTAACACGCGGTGTACACGCGGTCTCTGGAGGCTGTCTGTGAACGCTGGTCGCTGCCGGGCATCGAGCCTATTGTAGATAATGTTTTATTATTAATGTTTAATGTTTTATGTGTCATTCACAACTGTCACTGTATGTCATGTTGTCACTTGCGGGCGGAGCACCAAGGCAAATTCCTTGTATGTGAATACTTGGCCAATAATCTTATTCATTCATTCATTCATTCATTCAACCGCCTGAGACTATAGACATTCTTTGCATTTTCTGGTAGACTATAAAGGGTGAACACGGAATAAAGTTCTTGTTACGAATATTGTGTTCAGTTCTGGGCACCAGGTTATAGGGAAGATATTGTCACTGGCGAGAGTGAGGGAGATCTTAGAGAGGGTTACAAACTCAATGAGAGGAATAGATCGGGTAGCCGGCATAGTGTCTCTCGGCCAGAGTAGGGGAATCGAGGACACGAGGACACAGGTTCAAGGTGAAGGGGGGAAAGATTTAATAGGAATCTGCGGGTAACTTTACACACAGAGGGTGGTGGGTGGATGGAAACAAGTGCCAGAGGAGGTGGTGTTGAGGCTGGGACGATCCCATTGTTTAAGAAACAGGTGGACAGGACATGGATAGGAAAGGTTTGGAGGGATACGGAACCAAGCGCAGGCAGGTGGGACTAGTGTGATGGCGACATTGTTGGCGTGTGGGCAAAAGATGGACCCGAAAGGGCGTGTATACAACTGTATCACTCTATGACTATAAGAAGGATATTAAAAGGGACTGTGAAATCTCGGCCCGTTATTACTTGAAACGTTTGTTTCAATTAGCAGTGTGTGGACGTTCAGGTCCCACAGTCTCAGCTGC
>NW_026576743.1:0-72606 GCF_028641065.1 Leucoraja erinaceus | reverse complement strand
CGTCTCTAAATTAAACCAAATTATGATGCACGATGTTATCAATGACTTGCTGGTATGGATTAGGAACTGGTTTACTGACAGAAGGCAGAGGGTTCAGTGGATTTCTTGCTAGGTTTCTTGGTTTAAAAAAATCACCACAGCCATTCTGACCTTTCTCTGTAGTCTTTTAGTTTAGCTTAGTTCAGATATACAGCGTGGAAACAGGCCCTTTGGCCCACCGAGTCTACACTGACCAGCGATCTCAGCACATTAACATTACCCTACACACTCTAGGGGCAATTTACACTTATACCAAGCCAATTAGCCTACAAACCTTTACGTCTTTGGGGTGTGGGAGGAAACCGAAGATCTCGGGGAAAACCCATGCAGGTCATGGGTGGAACGTACAAACTCCGTACAGACAGCAGTCGTAATCAAGATTGAACCCGGGTCTCTGGCACAATGAAGAACAGACAGCACCTGTGGCCAGGATCAAACACGGATCTTTGGCACCGTACGGCAGTAGGTCTACCACTGCGCCACCGTACTGCCTTCTGTTAGTGAAGGGTCCTTGCAGGGTTAAAACTGCAGTTTGTTAATGGTCCCAAGGTTGCCACCCAAAGTAAATATCTGAAGCAAGTTGTTTATGCCTCGCCCGGTTACCATGGCAACAAAACATTGGGTATCCTGACAAAAATGTGCATGCACTTCAAAGAGTCTTTGAGGATCGGCCCATAGATTTAAAGCGCAGGGGCGTGGAGCCATCTAAGTGGAGACAGATGCTTAGCAAGTAAGTTGGCGACAACAAGCTGACGTGCTCTCTCACCCTTCAACACGGTTATTACAGGTACTAGATAGAATGATATACAGTGTGGAAACAGACCCTTCAGCCCAACTTACCCACACTAGCCAACATGCCCCAGCTATACTAGTCCCACCTGCCTGCATTTGGCCCATATCCTTCCAAACCTGTCCTATCCAATTGCATGTCTAACTGTTTCTTAAACGTTGGGATAGTCCCTGCCTCAACTACCTCCTCTGGCGGCTTGTTCCATACACCCACCACCCTTTGTGTGAAAAAGGTACCCCTCAGATTCCAATTAAATGTTTTCCCCTTCACCTTAAACCTACGTCCTCTGGTCCTTGATTCACCTACTGTGGGCAAGAGACTCTGTGCATTGACCCGATCTATTCCTCTCATGAATGTAAATGAGAAGTTTCCATTTGAGACGTTAGTGTGAAAACGTTACCCCTCAGATTCCTATTAAATCTTTTCCCCTATGTCCTTTTGTCCTCGATTCACCTACGCCAGGCAAGAGATACTTGCACCTACCCAATCTATTCCTTAATGACAACTAAAACACTATTCTAAGGAGATATCAGTCCAAAATCAAGGGTATACATGTAAACAAATATCAACCCAAAACATTTTTAACTCTTACCTATGAAGCATTCCAGCTCTGCGTCTCCCAGTGATGAAGGAAAGTGGCCAAACTGGCCATGGACACTGTGAGCTCCCACTCCATGGACATCTGGGTGCGGACGCAAGCCCAGAAATGACCCCTCAGCTCCCTGTCGCCATCACCCATGAATGGCCAGCTTGGCCGAGCTTTCACCACAGAGTATAGACACCAACTCAGCGGGACAAGCAGCATCTCTGGAGAGAAGGAATGGGTGACGTTTCGGGTCGAGACCCCTCTTCAGACTGACAGTCAAGGGAGAGGTAAACGAGAGATATAGACGGTGCTGTAGAGAGACATAGAACAAATGAATGAAACGTATACAAAAAGGTAACGATGATAAAGGAAACAGGCCCTTGCTAGCTGTTTGCTGGGTGAGAATGGAAACCTGGTGCGACTTGGGTGGGGGAGGAAGTGCAGAAGTTATTTGAAGTTAGCAAAGTCAATATTCTTACCGCTGGGGTGTAAGCTGCCCAAGCAAAATAGGAGATGCTGTTCCCTCCAATTTGCGATTAGCCTCACTCTAACAATGGAGGAGGCCACCAAATGTCATGTTCATTGTCATGGTGATCTGCATTTATGGGAGCCATTGCTTTGGCTTCTGTAGCGGTCAGTTTAATTAATCTGATAAGGAAGGTAGATCTCATCAACCCAGGAGCTTCAGAGACCCACATGTGGACTACACAAAATGCTGGAGAGATGGAATGGGTGACGTTTCAGGCTCAAGACGGGTCTGAAGAAAGGTCTTGACCTGAAACGTCACCTATGCCTTTTCTCCAGAGATGCTGTCTGACCTGCTGTGATACTACAGCTTTTTGTGTCTATCTTCGGTTTAAACCAGCATCAGTAGTTCCTTCCTTCAGAGACCCACATGTGTTGCATCTCAACCCAATGGTCTGTCCACGTTATTCCAGATTTGTTTAACACGGGTGGAGTTTGGAAGTTCCTGTGACTGCGTGGGTTTCCCTTCACTTCCCCCCCCCCCCAACCCCCCACCCCTCCCCATCCCAAAGAACATGCGGGTTGATGTAACTTGCCCTCAACGTGTAAGTGGGGGGTGGACTTTGAGGGGACTTGGTGGAGATGTGCGGGAACATAAGAAAAAGGATTAACTCGGGATTAGTGCAAATGGGTACTTGATGGTCGGCGTGGGCTCGGTGGGTCAAAGGGTCGCTTTCCATGCTGTATTTCCCAGTGAATCCGTGACTGACAGTCACCGAGGTCCACTAATTCTAGTCACTCCTCTGCCATAGGGTTAAGAGTTCAAACTGCCCATGCGGAAGGGATGGGTAGAGCAGAGCCAGATTAAGGGGCACTCCCTTTATTAACATTGCCTTTGATCAGATAATGTGAGACAGTGCTTCTGAAAATACCGGTACCAGTCACCAATCAGGAATTCGGGGATAGACACGAAGTGCTGGAGTAACTCAGTGAGACAGGCAGCATCTCTGGAGAGAAGGAATGGGGGAACGCTTCGGGTCGAGACACTTCATCAGACTGGCGATTCGGGGGGGGGGGGGGGGGGGGGGGGGGGGGGGGGGCGGGGTGTAATTCCCTCCAGAGTGTAAGGAGGTGGGACATTTCCCTTGGTGGGATGAGAACTCCCACCTCTCTGGTGTAAAGAATTGACTCCAAACTCCCAATTGGTGACTGCTTCATGTTGGAGATAGAAGGTTTCTCAGGAATACTATCTCATCTGATCAACCTCATGTTAAAAAGAAGCAGAGAACTCTATAACGTCTGCCTGCAGATACCAAGACAGTGTACAGGAGAACTGTCCATTCTTGGCTTTCTTGACATTTTGTAGGAAGGAACTACAGATGCTTGTTTAAACTGAAGATAGGCACAAAAATCTGGAGTAACTCAGCGGGACAGGCAGCATCTCTGGAGAGAAGGAATGGGTAACGTTTCAGGTGGAGTTTGCAAAAGGGTCTCGACCCGAAATATCGCCCATTCCTTCTCTCCAGAGATGCTGCCTGTCCTGCTGAGTTACTCCAGATTGTTGTGTCTGTCTTGACATTGTAATGGAGCCTCTTGTTCTGAACCCTCACTCATTCCCTGATCGACCCAGTGGAGCCTCCCGTCGTGGCTGTGGAATGCTGGTGTGATCATAGATGGATGCCCCTAGCCTCATACAATGACGTGACAGTCAGGAGTCATAAGAGCATTAGTGATAGGAGCAGAATTAAGTCTGCTCCTCCATTCAATCATGGCTGATCGGGGTACTGATTTGGATGATCAGCCATAATCGTATTGAATGGCGGTACTGGCTCAAAGGGCTGAATGGCCTACTCTCGCACCTGTTTTCTATATTTCTACGTTTCTATCTATCTCTCCTAAGCCCATTCTCCTGCCTTCTCCCCATAACCCCTGACACCCATACTAATCAAGGATCTATCTATACCTGCCTTAAAAATATCTATTGACTTGTGGGTGATGTATTGGGCTGGGTGATGTTAAGCAATGTAGGAGCCCAATGATTCCACAAATTAATCTCTCGTAAAGAGTGTGTTATTGACTCAAGTACCAGAATGAAACAATGCAATACTTGCTTTCTGCAGCTTTACGGACATATCAACGCAATAACGCAACAAATATGCACATAATCATTAATAATAAAATTAATTATTAGTTATGCTAAGCAACCAGACCAAAACAGTGCCAACTGAAGTACTTTGAGTAACCAAAACAATGTCGATTGTAAATCACTGCTGAGGTAGGGTTGTTCTTTGTGTTGTGCTGAAGTTTCAAGAACCTGACTCTCACTGGGAAGAAGTGGTTTTTAGTTTAGAGATACAGCACAGAAACATGCCCATCGGCCCACCGAGTCCACGCCGACCAGCGAACCCCACGCATTAACACTGTCCTACACACACTAGAAACAATTTACACTTATACCAAGTTCAAGTTCAAGTTCAAGTGAGTTTATTGTCATGTGTCCCTGTATAGGACAATGAAATTCTTGCTTTGTTTAAGCACACAGAAAATAGTAGGCATTTACTACAAAACAGATAAATGTGTCCATATGACATGATATAAATATATACACACATGAATAAATAAACTGGTAAAGTGCAAATAACAGAAAGTGGTTATTAATAATCAGTTTTGTCCGAGCCAGGTTTAATAGCCTGATGGCTGTGGGGAAGTAGCTATTCCTGAACCTGGTTGTTGCAGTCTTCAGGCTCCTGTACCTTCTACCTGAAGGTAGCAGGGAGATGAGTGTGTGGCCAGGATGGTGTGGGTCTTTGATGATACTGCCAGCCTTTTTGAGGCAGCGACTGCGATAAATCCCCTCGGTGGAAGGAAGGTCAGAGCTGATGATGGACTGGGCAGTGTTTACTACTTTTTGTAGTCTTTTCCTCTCCAGGGCGCTCAAATTGCCGAACCAAGCCATGATGCAACCGGTCAGCATGCTCTCTACTGTGCACCTGTAGAAGTTAGAGAGAGTCTTCCTTGACAATCCGACTCTCTGTAATCTTCTCAGTAGATTCTCAGTAGAGGCGTTGATGAGCTTTTTTGATAATTGCGTTAGTGTTCTCGGACCAGGAAAGATCTTCAGAGATGTGCACGCCCAGGAATTTGAAGTTCTTGACCCTTTCAACCATCGACCCGTTGATATAAATGGGGCTGTGGGTCCCCCTCCTACTCCTTCCAAAGTCCACAATCAGTTCCTTGGTTTTGCTGGTGTTGAGGGCCAGGTTATTGCGCTGGCACCATATGGACAGTTGCTCAATCTCTCTTCTGTATTCTGGCTCATCCCCATCAGTGATACGCCCCACAATAGTGGTGTTGTCAGCGAACTTGATGATGGAGTTCGCACTGTGGTTCGCTACGCAGGCATAGATAGAGTGAGCAAGCAATTGTCCTACAAACCTGTACGCCTTTGGAGTGTGGGAGGAAACCAAAGATCTCGGAGAAAACCCACGCGGTTACGGGGAGAACGTACAAACTCCGTACAGACAACAACCCGTAGTCGGGATCGAACCCAGGTCTCCGGCGCTGCACACGCTGTAAGGCAGCAACTCTACCGCTGCGCCACTGTACCTGGTGGCCAGTGTTCTCAGGGTCCTGTACCTTCTTCCCAATGGCGGGAGTGAGATGAGAGCATGGGCAGGGTGATGTACGTCTTTGATGATATTAGCTGCCTTTTTGAGGCAATATTTCCCGTCAATCATTTCAATGGAGGAGAGGTCATTACCCGTGATGCAACCAGTCTGTGTGCTCTCTACTATATGCCTAGAACAGAGAACATTGAACAGTGCAGCACAGGAACAGACCCTTCGACCACAATGTCTGTATTGAACATGATGCCAAGACCAAATCGTGTCTGCCTGCAGCGGCAGAAATCACTATCAAAACATGGGGGAGGACACACAATTCCTTGGTGGCCGCACGCACACACACACCATGTGAGGCTTCGGCCATGGGCCCTGTGGACGGTAACATCGGGAGCTGACCTGGTTGGTGACCGACTCTGAACTCCAGGAACAGCAGCTTCATCCACCCCGAATCGTGGGGCTTGAAGCGGCCCGTTTGCGGGGCCTTTCATCGCCCGGCACGGCTTAAAGCCGGCTGCGGGATCTTCCATCGCCCCAGCAGGGGCTTCAACATTGGGAGCCTCGATCGCCTCGATGCGGCAATTTGACTGCGGGGTGGTGGAAGATCCCGCGGCCGGTTTTAAGCCACGCCGGGCGATGAAAGGCCCCGGAAACGGGCCGATTCAAGCTCCGCTCTATGATCTTTGCTCCACCAGGATGTTTCCCTCCTCCAATCAACGTACACTATCCTCAGTCCCACCCTCCTACATCCGCCTCTGACCTACCTCTCCTTCCTCCAATCATCGCGCTAAATCATCATGTCCTGCCCCCCCCCCCCCCCCCCCCCCTGCCTGCTGACCGCCGTCTCTCTTGTCCAATCGGCGCCATCGATCATCAGTCCCACCCCCACTGTCTCGCGGAAAGCTGAGCTTTTTAAATGATTTTTTTTTCACGGAAAATCAAAATCCGGACTACAAAACATGGGGGGATTGTCCCCCACCACTCCAAACATGGGGGGGGGGGACTGTCCCCCTGGGATTTCCGCCCATGCCTGCACATAATCCATATCCCTCCTTTCCCTGCATATCCACATGGTTATTTAAAAGTCTCTTAAATCTCACTATTGCATATGACTCAACCACTGCCCCCAGCAACATGTTCCAAGCACTTACCACTGTGTCAAAACATGCATTGAAACTGTGCCCTTCTCACCTTAAAGTTATGCTCTCCAGTATTTTATGTTTCCATTATGGGAGAGTTTGTGACTGTAACTGATCCACACCTCTTTCAAGTCTCCCTGCAGCCGGTGGCATTTTAAGAGAAAAAAATCCAAGTCTGTGCAGCCTCTCCCTGAAGGGAATACTCCCTGATCCAGGCATCATTCTGGTAAACCTCCTCCGCACCCTTTTCCAAAGCCTCCACATCCTTCCTGCAGTGGTGCGACTAGAATTGCAGAAGTTCAATAGGTAATTCGGTGACATGTTGGTTTGTTTGTGAGTGCATCCTGGTGCTGGGCCCAGGACTGCTCTTCAGAGATATGCAACCTCTGGACTTTGAAGCTGTTGACTCTCACCGCCGCTGCCCCATCCATGAAGACTGGTTATAGTCACAAAATGCTGGAGTAACTCAGCGGGAGAGGCAGCATCTCTGGAGGGAAGGAAAGGGTGTCGTTTCAGGTCGAGACCCTTCTTCAGACTGAGAGACAGGGGAGGGGAGATTAGAGATATTCTTCAGTCAGAGGTTGGTGAATCTGTGGAATTCTTTGCCATAGAAGGCTGTGGAGGCAGCCAGTGGATATGTTTAAGGCATAGATAGATTCTTGATTAGTACGGGTGTGGGGAGAAGGCAGGAGAATGGGTTCAGTACAGAGGAGATTTACTAGAATGTTGCCTGGGTTTCAGCAACTAAGTTACAGAGAAAGGTTGAACAAGTTAGGGCTTTATTCTTTGGAGCGCAGAAGGTTAAGGGGGGACTTGATAGAGGTTTTTAAAATGATGAGAGGGATAGAGAGTTGACGTGGAAAAGCTTTTCCCACTGAGAGTAGGGAAGATTCAAACAAGGGGACATGACATGAGAATTAAGGGACTGAAGTTTAGGGGTAACTTCTTTACTCAGAGAGTGGTAGCTGTGTGGAATGAGCTTCCAGTGAAGGTGGTGGAGGCAGGTTCGTTTTTATAATTTAAAAATAAATTGGATAGTTATATGGATGGGAAGGGAATGGAGGGTTATGGTCTGAGCGCAGGTATATGGGACTAGGGGAGATTATGTTTTCGGCACGGACTAGAAGGGTCGAGATGGCCTGTTTCCGTGCTGTAATTGTTATATGGTTATATGGTTAATGGGTTTGAGAGGGAGAGATAGATCAGCCATAATTGAATGTCAGAATAGACTTGACAAGCCAAATGGCCCAATTCTGCTCTAATCACTTATGAACTTATGAACATTGGACAATGTGAGATCTCCAGAGTTTTATTGCCTTTTATTGTCTGCCTACTCATCAACAAACTATTTATGGAAGTAAAATCAGAGCAGGCAGGGCACACCACAATGTAAGGGAAAATCTACCCAAAGGAGGGAAAACATAATGCCCTGGTGATGCGATGCCATCAGACTGGCGATGAGAGCGGAGTACTCTTAACATGGAATCTGAGAAGATAAATCTTCTTGCATTGTTACCGCTGGATAGTGGCATTGCCCAGGCTGCTGACTAGACACTGCTGCATCAAAGATGTTGTGTGTTAGTGTCATGGAGTAACACACCATGGAAACCAGGCCTTCGGCCCAACTCATTTGCCTGTGATTGGCCCATATCTCCCCAAACACTTTCCACTTTTAAACCAGACTTATTTTTACCTTGGAAAAAGAATACTATGCAGCACTTCTTGCACTACAGTGTACTTGAATTATTTTCTAATTGTGTTTTTTTGGCACAGCCTTTGACACAGCATTTTCATGGGGTGGGAGATTGCAACCTTCAAGTGGTCTGCCCTGATTTGACGAATGCAATCAACCCAGAGTGCACAATCAAATAAGATCAAATAGAACAAGTTGTCCTACAACTTTAGGCTGTGCATGCCATACTAATAAAATGAAGAACTTGATGTGTAATTGATGTTTAATTTGTGTGTGCGAGTCTATGCGCCCGTGATGCTTCTGCAGGCAAGATTGGCATTGTGTCTCTACACACCATACTCACACAGATGACAATAACCCAGACCTGCAACGGACCCCAATTATATTTTATCCGCCGGAAGATCCACCTCTTCAATCAACAATTCCTGGCCCATCTGAACTCCACCAAGGACCTCAAATTATCCCGCCTCCAAGCCGCTCCTGACGCCCCGCAACACCCGCAGACTCCGGGCCCCAACTCTGCCCTGCATCGCCTGCCCGAGTCCCGCGACGCCATCTTGGCCACGAGGAGCGCCTTCAACACTCACCAGGACGCCGCCTTCACCGACCTCCACGTTGATGCCGCCGCCGACCCTCACCTGCCCACCGATGACGCCCAGCCTCGCCGCTACGGTAACTCGGACTTTCTTCTCCCCGCCGATTCCTCCGACCCTCGCCGCTCTCTGGGACAACCTAGCCTCATCGCCGCACCGGGCCTACCCTACGCCGCCGTCTCACTGGCCCCCGCCAATAACGCCGCCGGACCCGACCTACTGGGCATCGCCGCCGGACCCGACCCCGACCTACCGGGCATCGCCGCGGGACCGGGGCTTTCCCAGCATGGCCGCTGCATCGCAACCCGCTCATCTCGTCGCCTTCCCGGGCTGGCCGAGCCTTGCCGCCCCGCCGACCATCCGCCCACCGGGACCTCCCACACATCGCCCGCGGACCCCGACTCAACCGCCCATCGACGCCGAACATCGGGTCCGCTGACCCGCGCCACTGGACTATCACCATCGGGTCCGCTGACCCGCGCCACTCCACCTCCCTCCAACAACCCACAGCCGTCGCCTTACCTGGAGCCTGGACTCTCCACTGGGCCTGAAGCCCTCACGCTGCTTACTCCCACTCTCCTGGGTTTGACTCCACTGGGTCCTAGTGCCAGTCGACCCAGCCTGGTCTACCTCAGTGGCAGTTCGACTGAGTCTCCTCCCCCCACCCCCTCTAACTGTAAGTCTCCTCCCCCCACCCCCTCTAACTGTGTGGCCCCTGCTCTTCCCCACCCACACCACAGCCCTCTCACCCCCCCCCACCCCCTGACCACCCACCACCCCCCCACCACACACCGCCTCGTCCCCACCTGCCTTCCTCCGGCCCCAATCCCCATCCCTGTCGAGTGTTCACCATCCCCCCCGACCTCCCCCTCTCCAACACCGAACGGTCCGTCCTCAACAGAGGTCTTACCTTTGTCCCCCTCCGTCCCCACCTCAATGAATTCCGCGCCCACCACGACTTGGAGCGCTTTTACCGTCGCCTCCGCCTCACAGCTTTCTTCCATGGGAAGGAGTCCTCGCCCCCCACTGATGACCCCTTTTCCCGTCTCCAACGCACCCCCTCCTCGTGGAACCCCCCTCGTGGCCAATTTCCGGCTTTAGAACTTTTTATCAATAACTGCCGTCGCGACATCAACCGCCTCAACTTCTCCACTCCCCTGTCTCACTCCAATCTCTCACCACATGAACGTTCTGCCATCGACTCACTCCGCAACAACCCAGATTTGGTTATCAAACCCGCTGACAAGGGAGGTGCCGTGGTAGTCTGGCGCGCCGATCTCTACAAAGCTGAGGCCACGCGCCAACTATCGGACACCTCCTCCTACTTACCCCTGGACCATGACCCCACTGACGAGCACCAGGCCACCATCTCCAGCACCATCACCAACTTCATCCACTCCAATGCCCTACCCGACCGAGCCTCCAACCTCATCGTTCCCCAGCCCCGCACAGCCTGATTTTACCTTCTCCCTAAAATCCACAAACCTGATTGTCCCGGAAGACCCATTGTCTCCGCCTGTTCGTGCCCCACCGAACTCATTTCCAAATACCTTGACTCCATCCTATCACCCTTGGTTAAATCCCTCCCTACCTATGTTCAAGACACCTCAGACACTCTCCGTCGTCTCCGCGCATTCAATTCTCTAGGCCCTCACCCCCTCATCTTCACCATGGACGTCCAATCACTATACACCTCCATCCCCCACCACGATGGTCTCACAGCCCTCCGGTTCTTCCTCGACCAGAGAAGCAACCCATACCCAGCCACTGACACTCTCCTCTGCCTAGCGGAGCTGGTCCTTACCCTCAATAACTTCACGTTCGACTCCTCCCACTTCCTCCAAATACAAGGCGTAGCTATGGGCACACACATGGGCCCCAGCTATGCCTGCCTATTTGTAGGTTACGTCGAGCAATCCTTGTTCAATACATACCAGGGCCCCATCCCCGACCTCTACCTCCGCTACATCGACGACTGCTTTGGTGCCACCTCCTGCACCCGCACACAACTGACTGACTTCATCCACTTCACCACTAACTTCCATCCGGCACTCAAATACACCTGGACCATTTCCGACACTTCCCTACCATTCCTTGACCTCACTATCTCCATTGCAGGTGATAGACTTCTAACCGACATACACTATAAACCCACTGACTCCCATGGCTATCTGGACTACACTTCTTCCCACCCTGCTTCCTGTAAGGACTCCATCCCCTACTCCCAATTCCTCCGTCTACGCCGCATCTGCTCCACGGATGAGGCGTTCCACACCAGGACATCTGAAATGTCCTCACTATTCAGGGAACGGGGGTTCCCCTCCTCCACCATAAATGAGGCTCGCACCAGGGTCTCTTCCATACCCCGCAACACTGCTCTCTCTCCCCATCCCCGCACTCGCCACAAGGGCCGAGTCCCCCTAGTCCTCACCTTTCACCCCACCAGCCGTCACATACAAAAAGTAATCCTCCGTCAGTTTCGCCACCTCCAACGTGACCCCACTACTCGCCACATCTTCCCATCTCCCCCCATATCTGCCTTCTGCAAAGACCGCTCCCTCCATAACTCCCTTGTCAATTCTTCCCTTCCCTCTCGGTCCACCCCCTCCCCGGGCACTTTCCCTTGCAACCGCAAGAGATGCAACACTTGTCCCTTTACCTCCCCCCTCGACTGTTCAAGGACCCAAGCAGTCGTTCCAGGTGTGACAGAGGTTTACCTGCATCTCTCTTCCAACCTCATCTATTGCGTCCGCTGCTCTAGATGTCAGCAGATCTATATCGGTGAGACCAAGCGGAGGTTGGGCGATCGTTTCGCCGAACACCTCCGCTCGGTCCGCAATAACCAAGCTGACCTCCCGGTGGCTCAGCACTTCAACTCCCCCTCCCACTCCGCCTCCGACCTCTCTGTCCTGGGTCTCCTCCATGGCCACAGCGAGCAGCACCGGAAATTGGAGGAACAGCACCTCATATTCCGTTTGGGGAGTCTGCACCCCGGGGGCATGAACATCGAATTCTCCCAATTTTGTTAGTCCTTGCTGTCTCCTCCCCTTCCTCAGCCCCCCTGCTGTCTCCTCCCATCCCCCAGCCTTCTGGCTACTCCTCCTTTTCCCTTTCTTGTCCCCATCCACCCCCGCCCCCGATCAGTCTGAAGAAGGGTTTCGGCCCGAAACGTTGCCTATTTCCTTCGCTCCATAGATGCTGCTGCACCCGCTGAGTTTCTCCAGCTTTTTTGTGTAACCTTCGATTCTCCAGCATCTGCAGTTCCCTCTTAAACCCTGACTTGACTTGTCTGTGTGCAGCTTGCACTTTCTCCCTGTGACCTGTGGGTGCTTTTCCTCTGGGTGCTCCGGTTTCATCCCACATCCAAAAGACAAGCGAGTCGAGTGTGGGAGTTTTGTGCAAGTGTGAGTGAGAGAGTGAGAATGAGATTGTGTGAGAGAGAGTGTGATTGAGAATGAGTGTGAGATGTGAGAGTGAGAGAGAGAGTGTGAGAGGGAGAGTGTGAGAGAGTGTGAGATGTGTGAGGGTGAGAGTGTGAGAGGGTGTGAGAGCGAGTGTGAGAGCGAGTGTGAGAGAGAGAGTGTGAGAGAGAGAGTGTGAGAGAGAGAGTGTGAGAGAGCGAGTGTGAGAGAGTGTGAGATGTGTGAGATGTGAGAGAGAGCATGCATGCAAGAGAGTGAGAGTCAGATGTGTGAGTGAGAGTCAGATGTGTGAGTGAGAGTGAGAGAGAGAGTGTGAGAGAGAGTGTGAGGGGGAGAGTGTGCGAGAGTGTGAGAGAGAAAGTGTGAGAGAGAGTGCACGAGTATATGTGTGATTGTGACTATGGGTATGTGAATATTTGAGAAAGTGTGCAAGTGTGTGTATGTGAAAGTGTGAGTGTGTATGTGAGTGTGTACATGAGTGTGTGTGTGTGAGTATTATAGAGTCTCACAGCATGGAAACAGGCCATTCGACCACAACGTTTACACTGTATTAATCCCAACACTTGCCCCATGCACTAATGTACGATTCACATGCTCATTGAGACATCTCTTAAATACTGTCACTGACTCTGCTTCCGCCAGCCTCTCTGACAGGGCACTCCAGCTACTCACCATTCTTAGGGGGAAAACACTCTCCCTAGAACCCCTCTAAATCTATTCCCCCTTATCTATGTCCTGTAGTTTTATCTACCTCTAGAGGAATGTTTACCTTTACTATAGATTAGAGTCATAGTCAAAGAGTGATACAGTGTGGAAACAGGCCCATCATCCCAACTTGCCCACACCGGCCAACATTTCCCAGCTACAATAGTCCCACCTGCCTGCGCTTGGTCCATACCCCTCTAAACTTGCCCTATCCATGTACCTGTCTAAATGTTTCTTAAACGTTGCCTCAACTGCCTCTAGCGGCGCATTCCATACACCCACCACCCTTTGTGTGAAAAGGTTACCCCTCAGATTCCTATTAAATCTTTCCCCCTTCACCGTAAAACCGATGTCCTCGATAGGCTCTCAATAGGAGAAGATAAGTTCATGTTCACAACTGATAGCAGAATTAGGCCATTCGGCCCATCAATTCTACACCGCCATTCAATCTACCCTTCTCTCTTGAACCCTGTTCTCCTGCCTTCTCCCCATAACACTTGATGCCCAAGATGACCCATTGATTAAATTGAATCTTATTGATCAAAAAGTGAGTTAGCAGAGGTAGACAGGGAAGAGACACTGGAAGGGAAATCAGGAGGCAATGAAGGTTCAAAGGTTCAAAGGTTATTTTATTGGTCACATACACCTAGGTGTAGTGAAATGCTACTTGCCAACGCAGCAGATAAAGAAAGAATACAAACATAACAGTAATAAAGATATTTAAACGTAAAAACATCCCCCCACAATGATTCCCATTATGAGGGAAGGCACAATGTCCAGTCCCCATCCCATATCCACCCATAATCAGGCCTATTGAGGCCTCCACAGTTGCCTTTATGGAGGCCCAATGTTCCAGACCGTTCTCGCCGGGTGATGGTTCTCCGGCGTCGGGAGAATCCTCTCAGCGGCTTGGGAACCCTGGAACGGCCGCTTGCCTTACCGGAGACAGCAGCTTCAGAAGCCAGCAAGGCCGCGCCGGAAGGAGCTTCACCATTGGCGATCTCCCCGAGAGATCCCAGGCTACCGATGTTAAGTTCGGCGCCGCCGCCCGCAGCTGGCCGCTCCACAGATCAGCAGCTCCGCGATGTTTTTCTCGGCGGTCTTCAGCTCACCGGAGCTCCAGCGCGGCGACCCGGGCAAGGCATCGCCCGCTCCGCTCCGCGACAGCGCTCCAGCGCTGTGCCGCCACTGAAGCCGTGGTTCTGGGCGGTCACCTCAGGAAACGCCGCTCCAGGCCCACTGGTAGGCCGCGAGGACGGGTCAAAATTGAAGCACGGAGAAAAGCTGCCTCTCCGACCAGATAGGCACCCTGAAAAGTAGT
Organism: Leucoraja erinaceus; assembly: GCF_028641065.1. Classification (NCBI taxonomy): domain Eukaryota; kingdom Metazoa; phylum Chordata; class Chondrichthyes; order Rajiformes; family Rajidae; genus Leucoraja; species Leucoraja erinaceus. The sequence goes on along the minus strand of NW_026576743.1, from coordinate 58,233 downwards.
TTCCCCCTTCCCCCCCCCACCCCCCACATAAAAAAGTCTAGACCTCCAAAAACAAAACACTAAAGCTCACTAAAAATTAAAAAAAAAGAGTGAAAAACTAACAGCTGCAGGCTGGGCAGCCATACCGCACAGGACGGCGCCCCCAATGAAGGGGGAAATTTAAGATGTTTAGGGTAAATATGTTCCCACAAGAAAGGGGCAAGATTGTCACATTTGGAACCCTGGATAGCAAGGTGTCTGTAGAGTAGAAAAAAGGACAAAGCTCATGTCAAACTCTAAGCCCTTCACATTCTGTAACAGAAATCCCGGGAAAGTTTCGAGGGATCAGGAGGGACATTAGAAACGAAATTCAGAACACAATGGAAGGCCATGGAAATTATAGGCTGTTAAATCCAGGAAGTCCAAAGTTGTGCCTACAATCAGAAACAAAGAGAGGTCAACATGGGAGCATGGAAGAAGGAACTGCTGGTTTACACCAAAGATAGACACAAAAAACTGGAGTAACTCAGCAGGTCAGACATCATCTCTGGAGAGATGGAATAGGTGACGTCTCGAATCGAGACCCTTCTTCAGGCTTCTACCCCATAGCCATACGTGAACTTAACAATGCAAAATAAGAAATAACACTCACATTCAACTGAATGGTTCTACCTCAGCTGCTATTGTTATTTATCTGTAATTTTTTTTATATGTATATATTTTTACCTTTTCTTATGTATTTAAAATTGTTCTTGTCAAGAGTTTGGCACCCTGGGATTGGCTTTTAAATTTCGTTGTACCATGTGCAATGACAATAAAGAGATTCATTCATTCATTCATTCAACCCAAAACGTCACCTATTCTTTTTCTTCAGAGATGCTGTCTGATCTGCAGAGTTACTCCAGCTTTTTGTGTCTATCTTCAGTAACTTGGGAATGAGTAGGGGCTGTTAGGGAGCAGAATCAGTCTGTGTGTGGAGGTGGAGGGTGCGGGGTAAGGTTTTTCATGAATATTTCCCCCAATGCCTTCGTATAAAAGGGTGTTGAACTGTGGTGGAGCTGCTGAATGAGTGAATTATTGGATGGAATAACCATTGAGAAAGAGGAAGTGTTAGCACAGGGGGAAATGATCTAATTGAAACGTACCAACCTCTTACATGCAAGCTCAGCAGAATGGGTGCGGGGAGGGTGCTTGTCCTGGCAGTGGAATTCAGAACCAAGGTTCACAGTCAGAGTCAGAGCACGGAACAAGCCCTTCAGCCCAGCTTGCTCATGCCAATCAAGGTGTCCCACATCCCTCTAAACCACTCTTATCCATATTCCTGTCCAAATGTCTTTTAAATGTTGTTACAATTTCTGCCACCGCCTCCTCTGGCACCACCAGAGTTTAGCTTAGTTGAGCTTTATAATGTAGAAACACCACCCACCCACTTCAGCCCACCCGACCGAGTCTGTGCCGGCCAGTGGTCCCCGTACACAAGCACTATCCCACTGACACACCAGGGACAAGTTACAATTTTTACCAAAGCCAATTGACCTGCAAACCTGCTGGAAACCGGAGCACCCAGGGAAATGCCCATACAGCCACAGAGAGAATGTACAAACTCAGTACAGACAGCACCTGTAGTCAGGATGGAACCTGGGTCTTTGGCACTGTATGGCAGCAACTCTACCACTCAGCTACTGTGCCGTCCTGGGAGTCCAGAACCCGGGGCCACAGTTTAAGAACAAGGGCTAAGGCATTTAGAATGGAGATGAGGAAACACATTTTCACACAGAGAGTTTTGAGTCTGTGGAATTCTCTACCTCAGAGGGCGGTGGAGGCCGGTTCTCTGAATTCTTTCAAGAGAGAGCTTGATAAGGCTCTTAAAGATAGCGGAGTCAGGGGATATGGGGAGAAGGCAAGAACGGGTTACTGTTTGTGGATGATCAGCCATGGTCACATTGAAGTGCTCGAATGTGCTGGCTCGAAGGGCCGAAAAGCTGAATGGCCTACTCCTGCACCTATTGACTATTGTCTAAGTGTGAGAAAATGTGTGAAAAAAATTGCCTCTCAGATTGCCATTAGATCTTTCTCCTCTCACCTTAAACCCATGTTCTTGATCCACCTACTCTGGATAAAAGAGTGCATCTACCCTATCTATTTCATTCATGATCGTATACACCTCTAATCCTCCTATGCTCTGAGGAATAGAGCCCTAGCCTGTCCAACCTCTCCATATAACTCAGGCCAAGTCCTGGCAACATCCTCGTAAATGTTCTCTGCACTCTTTCCAGTTTAACAACATATTTCCTATAGCAGGACAAGCAAAACTGAACACAATATTCCAACCATGGCCTCAGCAGCACCTTGTACATGTGTACATAACATCCCAATCCTACACTTAATACCCTAACTGATGAAGGCCAATGTGCCAAAAGCTTTGACCACCTTATCTACCTGTGACTCCACTTTCAAGGAACTATGTACCTGCATTCCTAGATCCCTCTGCTCTACAACACGTCCCAGAGGCCTGCCATTTACTGTGAAGGTCCTGTCCTGGTTAGATTTCTCAAAATGTAACACCTCACATTTAACTACATTCAACTTCATTAACCCATTCCTCTGCCCATTTGCCCAACTGATCAAGATCCTGCTGTAACTTTTGCTAACCATCTTTGCTATCTACAAAACCATCTACGTTAGTGTCATTTGCAAGCTTACTAATCCTGCCTTGTACGTTCTCATCCAAATTGTTGATATGAATCACAAATGGACAATGGGCCCGGCACCAATCCTTGTGGCACACCATTCAGTCCAAAAAACAACCTTCCACCATCACCCTCTGCTTCCTTCCATCAAGCCAATTTCTATCCAGTCAGTTTATCCCTCCTTGGGTGCCATGCAATCTAACCTTCCAGAGCAGCCGACCATGCTGAACCTCGTTGAATGCTTTACTGAAGTCCATATACACAAAGTCTACGGCACTGCCCTCATCAACCTTTTTGGTTACATCTTAAAAATCAACAATTAGATTGGTGAAACACAATCTCCTGTGTACAAAACCGTACTGACTACCCCTAATCAGCCCTTGTGTATATAAATGCATCTTATCCCTCAGAATTCTCTCTAATAACTTTCCGACCACAGATGTCAACACGATCGTGATCTTGATGACTGCAATGTAGTGTTGAGGACTTGACTCCAGCTCATAATTGTCATCTTCTCAAAAGAAAGTGGATCGATCACCAGGCTAAAATATATCCCAAACTGTGAAACAACACATGGGAGGAAACTGCAGAGGCTCTGACTACAGTGCCAACCCAGGCTGACATCGGGACCAGCAACAGATGACTGGAGCATTGCTGGTGTTTTACCGTTGTTTAAAAAGGGAGGAAGGAATAACAGTGTAGGAAGGAACTGCAGATGCCGAAGATAGACACAAAAAGCTGGAGCAAGATAGACACAAGCCATAGTCTACTGAAAATAGACATGAAAAGCTGGAGCAACAGCGGGACAGGCAGCATCTAAATAGATGTTTTTTAAGAGAGATAGATAGATGCTTGATTAGTACGGATGTCCGGGGGTTATGGAGAGAAGGCAGGAGAATGGGGTTAGGAGGGAGGGATTGATCAGCCATGATTGAATGGCAGAGTAGACTTGATGGGCCGATTGGCCTAATTCTGCTCCTATCACATGACCTTTTGATCTCTGGAGAGAAGGAATGGTGATGTTTCAGGTCGAGACCCTTTAATAACAATGTTGGCCGATTATTGGGCTCCATTCTCAGGGACTGTGGCTCCATTGAGCAAGGTACATGGTTCCCTGTCTGGAGATGATGATCAGTTGGCGATGGGATTCTGGCAACATCTGCATAGCTCCGCGGATAGTACCCAGACATCTGAAGAACAGATCTTCCTGGAGCCTCTGTAATCATATCACCAGCTCCCAAACAACGCCTGCCAAATATGTGCTGGGCGACTGACAATTTCTAGATTGCTACTGGAAACAGCTCCAAGAGTATTAACTGAAGAAATGCAACGTTGATCTTGTAAAGCATTCGAAGCTTTTCTGTTCCAGCCTTGGAACATAAATCTGTTAAACATTAGTCAGTTCTTGGCCAGCATATGTTAGGAATCTGAACTCATGCAAATCAAATGGGAACACACACAATAAGTACAGACCTTTGAACTCTCCCCAGTAGCACCGCACGGAATCAAGTGGCGTTCCTGACCCGCCCACTTGGCCCGACAGTGATTATCCCACTGCAGTGTGTTTGAAAGTGAGCATGTTAGCTACAGGCACAAAATGCTGGAGTAACTCAGCGGGACAGGCAGCATCTGTGGAGAGAAGGAATGGGTGACGTTTCAGGTTGAGACATGTTAAGGGCCTGTGCCACTTGGCTGTCATTTGCACGTCACGCAGATGGGGCGCGAAGATTTTGTACATCACAATATCCTGCGACGCTGCGCGTTGCTGCGCGTCACTGCCTATGTCATCACACACCACGCGCGCATCACGTGCGTGTCACGACGCGCATGTCATTCGTCGTGACGCATAACTGATGTCGCGTAAATTGCGTGCAAATGACAGCCAAGTGGGACAGGCCCTTTAGTTACAGGAAGTGGAGAGCCAAATAGCCCTCACCAGAGCACAGTGCCAACTCCAGTGGTATTTCAACATCATCCGCTACTCACATCTGAATCTTCTTTCCATATGTGAATGTGTTGAGGAAGTTTTCTGTGTGTGTAACATCCCTGTGATTTTTTTTCTGCACCCTTTCTAGCTTAATGACATCCTTCCTGCAGTTTGGTGGCCAGAACAGCTAAACAGTACTCACCGAAGTTCTTGCCAAGATCTTGTATAGTTGTAACATTATGTCCCAACTCCAGTATTCAGTGTCCTGGCTGTTGAAGGCAAATGAGCCAAGCGCCTGCTTCATCACCTGGTGAAATTCATCTTCACCTTCAATGTACCAGAATAGCCTTACCATCACCCCTGGGGGGGAGCTACGACCACCGGGCCCAGCGGTCTGCGGTGCTTCTGGCTACGGCGCGGCGGGAACTTTAAATCTTTGACCGCCGGCCTGTGGCCTACACCAGCCTGAAGCCGCGGTCTCCAGTGGGGAAGAGCCGATCCTGGACTTACCTTGACTTTACTTTGTTCTTTACCATCTGGACGCCCGCAGCAACGGCTGCGGAGGTGGAGGTCCCGACCACGAGGGAAAATTAGGAGGTCTGGCCAATTTCTGTGCCTTCCACCACAGTGATGAATGCTGTGGTGGATGTTTGTGTTACATTTTTATTGTGGTTGTGTGTTCTTTATTATTGTACCGCTGCTGACAACCCAAATACCACCGACCCTGGTTGTGTGGCAAATAAATTCTATCTATCTATCTATCTATCTTTGGTCGATTCAGGAACAAAATGTGGGGAGATCAAGACCTCACTCCTGGCACTGGGCAGCATTGATCCCTGCATTTGGAGATGTCCAACCCCTTAAGAATTTTGTACATTTCTATAAGATCCCCTCTCAATCTTCTAAATTCTAGCGATTACAAGCCGAGTCTATCCAATCTTTCTTCATATGAAAGTTCTTCCATCCCAGGAGTCAGTCTGGTGAACCTTCTCTGTACTCCCTCTATGGCAAGAATGTCTTTCCTCAGATTAGGAGACCAAAACTGTGCGCAATACTCCAGGTGTGGTCTCACCAAGACCTTGTACAACTGCAGTAGAACCTCCCTGCTCCTATACTCAAATCCTTTTGCTATGAATGCTAACATACCATTCGCTTTCTTCACTGCCTGCTGCACCTGCATGCCTACTTTCAATGACTGGTGTACCATGACACCCAGGTCTTGTTGCATCTCCCCTCTTCCTAATCAGCCACCATTCAGATAATAGTCTACTTTCCTGTTTTTGCCACCAAAGTGGATAACCTCACATTTATCCACATTATACTGCATCTGCCATGCATTTGGCCACTCACCCAGCCTATCCAAGTCACCTTGCAGCCTCTTAGCATCCTCCTCACAGATAACACTGCCCCCCAGCTTAGTGTCATCCGCAAACTTGGAGATGTTGCATTCAATTCCCTCATCCAGATCATTAATATATATTGTAAATAGCTGGGGTCCCAGCACTGAGCCTTGCGGTACCCCACTAGTCACTGCCTGCCATTGTGAAAAGGACCCGTTTACTCCTACTCTTTGCTTCCTGTCTGCCATGTGATAGAACATTATATGAGAGGCCGAACAGGAGCGTGGAATTTGTGGGACTGGGGAAGGGAATGCATCCTTTAAGTAATATTTGGGAGGGTGAAGTGTCACTGTGAACAAGGCTAAGGGAAATCTTAAAGAAGCACAAGGAACTGCCAATGCTGGAATCTTGAAAAAACACAAAGTGCCGCAGGAACAGTGCGTTAGGCAGCATCTGCAGAGGAAATGGATGTTTCAGGTCAGGCGCTATCATCAGACTTCAGACATATTTCCAAATGAACATGGATCCCAACCCGCAAGGTCTATATCCTCCACGGATGCTGCCTGATCCACAGAATATCTCCAGCACTTTGTGTTTTGCTCAAGAGAAATCCTCAAGGGCCTATCCCACTTTCACAAGGTAATTCGCGAATTCTCCCGCGGGTTTTCCTGATTCAAACTCGCAGAATGTTCGTACCGAGTCCGTAGGAGTCGTAGAAATATCGTAGCGGCTCATTATGCCAGCCGTAGGTACTCGGGGCATCAGGTAAGTTGGACGTTTTTTCCAGCCCGATGAAAAATGTCCACGAGTAAAAAAATAGTCGGGATGAAAAAAATTGCAACTTTTTACTCGTAGTTAGTTCGCAGGCAGACCATAGTAGGCCGTGAGGGTAGTTGTGGGCACTCGTAGATAAGTCAACATCAGCACGTGACCTCTGTCACTCCAGTTCGTGAGCATATTCGTGGAAGGTTGTAGCAGTTTGTAGATTACCAAAAACTTGATTTTTTTATTAGGTCCTTTAAACTGGGCAGAGGTTTTAGATTAAGTCGTGAAAGTGGGACAGGCCCTTTAAGCGGTTTATAAGTACATTAAGGGCAAGAGGATGACCAGGGAAGGAGTGGGTCTCGTTAAGAACCAAAGGGGCAATTTGTGCTGGGAACGAGAGGCTGTGGATACGATCTTAAATGGAAACTTCTCATTTACAATCATGAGAGGAATTGATCGGGTCGGTGCACAGAGTCTCTTGCCCACAGTAGGTGAATCAAGGACTAGAGGACATAGGTTTGAAGTGAAGAGGATCTTTCTATCCTTTACTATCTAACTTCTTTTTCTTATTCTAATCTTTTTTCAATGTAACAAAAAAAAAAAAAAAAAAAGTTGTACATAAAATGTATTATGAAAATATATATTAGGCACTTTGGTGCCATATGACTACTTACTACTAATAAAATAAAAAAAAATAAAAAAGTGAAGAGGAAAAGATTTCATAGGAATCTGAGGGGTAACTGGTACGTGGATAGGATAGGTTTGGATGGATATGGGCTAAACGTGGGCAGATGGGACTAGTGTAGCTGCGACATGTTGACAAGTTGGGAGGTAGAGCCTGTTTCCACGCTAAATCTCTCTGCGACTCTACATTCACAAAGGAGAAGGACATTGTCATTGGAGAGTTCAGGGAGGTGGATGGTGGAATTCTCAGGAAAGGAACAGCTATTAAATATTTTGAGGTGACGATTTCTCCAGAGCCCAGGTTGCCGCGGGAAGCAAGGGAAGTCTTTGCTGAGGTCCTGATGGAGACTTTCAAATCTTCATTGACCACAAAGCAATGCCGGATGACTGGGGGACAGCAAATGTGGCCAGCTTATTTACGAAGGTCAGTAGGTAAATGCCAGGACTGTGAATCTACCAACAACAATAGGAAAGTTAGTGGAAGAATTATAAGTTTTAATCAGCACGTGGAAAGGCAGGTTATTCAAATATAGTTTTGAGATGTGATCTGACCAAAGAGTTAGATAGGGCTCTTAAAGAAAGCGGAGTCAAGGGATATGGGGAGAAGGTAGGAACAGGGTACTAATTGTGGATAATCAGCCATGATCACAGTGAATGGTGGTGCTGGCTCAAAGGGCCAAATGGCCTACTGCACCTATTGCCTATTGTCTATTGTCATTCGGAAACCGAGAAGTTGCGACTTTTGTACAATGTTAGAGTAAAGCACAATTCTTGTAATTAACACATCTATCTATCTCACATCCGTACTTCCTCAGTTGTTATCTTTTTTGGTGTATCAATATCCTGCTGTGCCGACCTAACTTTGGAGATAGAAACATAGAAACATAGAAATTAGGTGCAGGAGTAGGCCATTCGGCTCTTCGAGCCTGCACCGCCATTCAATATGATCATGGCTGATCATCCAACTCAGTATCCCGTACCTGCCTTCTCTCCATACCTTCTGATCCCCTTAGCCACAAGGCCCACATCTAACTTCCTCTTAAATATAGCCAATGAACTGGCCTCGACTACCCTCTGCGGCAGAGAGTTCCAGAGATTCACCACTCTCTGTGTGAAAAAAGTTCTTCTCATCTCGGTTTTAAAAGGATTTCCCCCTTATCCTTAAGCTGTGACCCCTTGTCCTGGACTTCCCCAACATCGGGAGCAATCTTCCTGCATCTAGCCTGTCCAACCCCTTAAAACCCCTCACAGCCTTTGACTGAGACACTTCTCCCCTTGTGCAAGTAAAACTCACTGCTGATGGTTAATCATTTAAGGGCCTGTCCCACTTGGGCGTCATTTGCGCGTCACGCAGATGGCAAAGATTTTGTACATCCCAAAATCCTGCGGCGCCACACGCAACCGCGCATGACTGCCTACGTCACCATGCACCATGCGCACATAATGCGTCGTGACGCGTATATGATGTCACGTAAATGACACGCAAATTACGCCCAAGTGGGACAGGCTCTATAGTTGCTTGCGTCTTCTTAAAGGGTCGACTTTGTCAGCCACACTCGATCCCTCAAGACACCATAATCATACTTTATTAGCCAAGTATGTTTTGCAACATATCAGGAATTTGATTTGCCATACAGTCATACCAATAAAAAGTAACAGAGCACATAAAATACATTTTAACGTGAACATCCACCACAGTGGCTCCTCCACATTCCTCACATGAGACTGCACAAGCATGCTGTCATTCTCTACAATTGGCCACCACCACTGGGACCAGTGAGGTTTATTATGTACATTAACAGTGTGATGTAAACAGGAGATATGAATAGCAAATATGGAAATGAGTTAAAAATACTTGCTGCCGGGTATAGTGGCGGATGGAATTTCATCCTGAAGATGAGAGCTGATGGCTTTTTGGAGGAATTGTGCGGATAGGACTTGGGGTGAACTGCGGAACAGTGGGGTGTGGGTGGGTGGCCACAGAATTATGATGGGCATCGAGAGGAGAGTCAAAGCTAAGTCTCACGTTGCGAGTTGACACAAGAGGTACCCCGAGTTAAAACTCGTGGTAATAACGTCCGATTAACGTACGGAACTCGTGGACGCAACCTAGAGACTCGTGGTGCTAATGGCACGTACCCGTGAAACTTGTCAACTCTTGAAAAAAATCAAACATGTTTAAAGTTTTCCACGAGTCAAATTTACTCTTGTGGTTAAGAATTGAAACATTTTAACTTGTTGTAAGAACGTAATTGCCCGTGCGTTTACCTTATTGTATCGTGAGTCTACCGTGGGAACTCTTTAACTCAGCGGGTAGGCAGCAGCAGATTGTCGCTCCCTTCAGTTTCCCAGCGACAATCACCTGCCATAACGCGAGAGAGATCATGCACTGTTGTTGGTCTCCTTTGCACGTCGGTGTTTCTGTCTTTCTCCACTCATTGTTGGCCCCTTCTGTCACCACCCCCACCTACACCCCTCTGCTTCCCGGCCATGTGTGTGACCCCTTCCCTCCCCTCTCCAGCTCCCCGCCCATTGCACCGGCGCGGGGGCTTTGCACTGTCTTCACGTCGGCGATGCCAGCAGGTCAGTGCCAGTCGCCCCGGGGGCAGTCGCTCCCTTCAGTTTCCCAGGGGGTCGGGACGGGACTGGAGTTGGGAGGGAATGGTGGGGGGGGGGGGATGGGTGTCAGCGGGCACGCCGGGTCTTGACTATTTTCTGCATTTCATCGTAAAATGTTCCTGTTATTAAAAAATAGTAATGTCTATCCAGTCATGAGTAATGTGTGAGCCTGCAGCCCTTCACCTCCACCCCCCTCCCCTCAGTCCGACACCGAGATCCTGCTGAAGATGGGCAGCTGCCGGCTGGATGAAGTGGCAGCGGGTACCGTAGGGGCAGAAGCTGATGGTGTGCAAGGTACATCTTATTAAAACATAACACTGTTGCTTATTAAAACAAACCTTCAATCAGGATTGGCTCAAGAGTAACTCGGGAGACAAACTTGGAACATCGCAGAAATGACAAGTAAACGGCAAACTTGTCATACCCGTGGGAACTCGGTTAAACTCTTGATCATACACTTGCAATCTCGTACACAACCACGAGTCTTTCACTTGGGGTACCTCTTGTGTCAACTTGCAACGTGAGACTCAGCTAAGGAATCTCACATCATAGCAGAGGTGTCTGAAACTAGAGAGTTGGTCTGTGTGTGTGTGTTTGTATGTGTTTGAGCGTGTGCTTGTGCATGTGTGTGAGAGTTTGAGTCTGTGTGTGTGTTTGTGTGAGTGTGTGTGTGAGTGTGTGTGTGTGTGTGTGTGTGTGTGTGTGTGTGTGTGTGTGTGTGTGTGTGTGTGTGTGTGTGTGTGTGTGTGTGTGTGTGTGTATGTGTGTGTGTGAGTGTGTGTGAGAGAGTTTATGTGTGTGTGTGAGTTTGTGTATCGATGGGTGTAAATGTGTGTGTATTTATGTGTGTGTGTCAGTTTGTGTGTGTCTGTGTATGTGTGTCAGTATGAGTATTTATATGTGTTTGTCAGTATGTGAGAGACTGTGTGTGTGTGTTACTGTTTCTGTATTAGTCTGTGTTTGTGTCAGTCAGTGTGTGCCCAAATTGCTGTGTGGACGTGTGTGTATATCAGTGTGTGTGTACAGGTCGGTGTGTGCGCGCATCAGTCAGTATGTACCGTTATTAAAGTTATTCAAAATCACACACACACACGCAAAGCACGGATGTGGTTTGGGAACAACAGGCCCTCCCTAGCAACAAACCAAAGCAACACAATGACAGGGGATAAACAAACCGTGAGATACTGGCTGATAACAATGCAGGGCGCCCGGGGTGAGCCAGTCCCCATGGAGAGAGGGGACAGAGTTCACCAGCAGCATTCCTGCCTGGGGTGGGGTTGCCTGTGGCTCCGGCAGCAGAGGGGGAGAGGAGAGGCAGCGGGTGTGGTTTGGAGTAAACCCACCATCCAGGAGCAGTGTCAGGGACACACACATCGAGCTGCTGCTGTGTCAGCGCCGTTCACTCGGGTCCAGCAGCCAGCCACCCACCGCCCCACACAATGTGGAGGGGGATGGAGATAATGCAATGACGTGTCCACAATCTCCATCAGGTGCTGGTCTGGTAAACCCACCGGTATGAATTTTAGTTTGGAGATACACGCACTCGGGACAATTTACATTTATACCAAGCCAATTGACTCGTACATCTTTGGTGTGTGCGAGGAAACCGAAGATCTCGGAGGTCACGGGGAGAACGTACAGACAGCACCCATAGTCGGGATCGAACCCGGGTCTCTGGCACTGCAAGGGCCGTAAAAGGCAGCAACTCTGCCACTGCTCCACCGAGCCGCTCGGTAGAGAGGTGGGTCAAAGGGCCTATTTCCGCTCTGTATCCCTAAACATAAAGTTCTCCCCTGCTGTTATCAGACTATTGAACGGTTCTTCGATAAGATAAGGGTGTAAGCCCGATCTCCCAATCTTCGTCACTACGGCCCTTGGACTTTTGTTATCTGTATTTTATATGTGGCTGTAACATTAAATTCTGCACAGTATTTCATTTTGCTCTGGCACTGCCTATTGTACTCATGCATGATTTGATTATACTCATGTAAGGTTTGCCTGGACAGAACACAAAACAAGATTATTCATTATATCATTGCGTGTGGTGATAATAAAGCTGATAGCTGATTTCCCATGTACAGCACTTTGTGGTAACTGATGGTGTCTAAAAGCGCTTTATAAATAAAGTTATTATTATTATTATTATTATTATTATTATTATTATTATTATTATAACACCACTCCCATCTCTCCATCTTCACGTTTAATAATTGTTCTTTTTCATCAGTCTTGTGACCTATTCGTTACAACACTTTGGAGGTTTGGTTGCCGCATTGGGTGATATCTGAGTGTTTTCCAACTTGCAGGCAAAGTCAACCTATGGGCATTTACACAAAATGGACCCCACCCATTACCCAGGGGGTGGCCGGTATCTTGGCCTCCTGACCAGTTCCTCTGGAGTCCCTCACCCTGAAGTCAAGGGTTGGGAGCTAAAACCTCCCCCGATACATGAGTATGTATCTCAAACATGAGTGTTAGAAGAAACTGCAGAGACTGGATTACACCGAAGATAGACAAAAAAGGCTGGGGTAACTCAGCAGGACAGACAGCATTTCTGCTGGGAAGCAATGGGTGACTTTTCAGGGTGAGACCATTGTTAGAAGCAAAGGGGCTGTCCCACTTGGGCGACCTAATCCGCGAGTTCTGTCGAGTTTGCTCTTGACTCATACTTGCAGCATGGTTGACACGAGGTCGTAGGAGGTCTTTGTAACTCTCCTTCATGCTTGAGAGTAATCCCCGTGTACTCAAGGCCTCAGCTAGGTCACGGTGTATTTTTCAACATGTTGAAAAATGCCCCCGAGTAAAAAAAGGTCGCCATGGAAAAAACCAAAACTTTTTACTCGTAGGTTTAGTCGTAGTAGGACGTAGTAGGTCAGCATGTTAGTTGTAGGTAATTGAGGCTAGTCGAAGGAGGTCGTCTTCACTCTCCATTATTCGGTGCCCAATTTTCCTGAAGTTAGTCGTAGCTAGTCATAGATAGTATTCAACATAGTCGAAGGAGGTCTTCTACACAGTTTTTTACATCTTCTCAGAGGATGGTGAGTCTTTGCAGCTGTCTTCCTCAATGGGAGTGGGAGTAGAGTCTTTGACTATTGTTAAAGCTGAAGCGGAGAAGCAAGGGATGGAAAGGCTTGTGAGAGTCAGTGGGAACACAGGGTGAGGGTACAGTCAAGGACAAAAGGACAAGAAAACAGTCATGCTGATGGCCTTGGCCACGGCACAAAGGGTCCAGTCGCTACAGAAACTAAGGCTGGACAACATGACTATTTCATCTGGAAATTTAACTTTTCACATCAATGAATTAGTCAAACAAAACAGACAGGGGTAAGCAGGCCTAAAAACAGAATTCAGGGCCTACCCGACAGACGATCGTCTCTGTATTGTAACTTACTTACTATTATATATAGAGTATACTAAGATCATCAGAGGGAAAGAATTGTCACTTAATCAGCTACAAACAGCCACTCAAAACAGTGACAGTCCAGACCATCTCTAGATGGCTAAAACAGGTCCTAATAAAGGCTGGAGTAGACGCTAGCATTTTAAAAATCTCACTCCACCAGGGCTGCAGCTACATCGGCAGCTATGAAGTTGGATGTTCCTATGGACCAGATCCTCAAGACAGCAGGATGGTCAACGGAGAAAACTTTCCAACGATTTTATAACAAACCAGTCATTGAACTGGAACATTTGCAGAAACAATTTTAAGTTCTGTAATATAATTTACCCCATAAATAGGGGCTATAATTTGGTGTTAATATATTTATCGTTGGGTTTTCAATATCGTATTGATGTTAAATGATGTTAACACTATTCTCCCCATAATCAAGGCAGATGTGATGCATGGACTCGTTTCCACAGCATGAAATCACAGAGCTTTAAAATCTTCACGTAGTCACTAACGTGACTCCGAAGTAAAATAGTAAGATTAAACGAGAACTTACCAGTTTGAAGTTTGATCGTTATTTTATGAGGAGTAACGTTGAGGGATTACGTGCCCTCCGCTCCCACCCTTGAGCACATACTCAACTGGTATCTCTTCTCTAATCTTACTATGTTTAGTCATTGCAGTTATCTGTGATTTCACACCGCTGCTTTGAAGAATGACATGCATGCGTCCTGGCAGGGTTCTTCACGTAATCACACAACGTTACTCCTCATAAAATAACGATCAAACTTCAAACTGGTAAGTTCTCGTTTAATCTTACTATTCTTCATTGACAGCTACCCCAGCTCAAATGGTGAAAGGCCTGGATAGAGTGGATGTGGAAAAGATGTTTCCACTCGTGGGAGAGTCTAGGGCCAGAGGTCATAGCCTCAGAATAAAAGGATGATCCTTTAGGAAGGAGATGAGGAGGAATTTCTTTAGTCAGAGGGTAGTGAATCTGTGGAATTCTTTGCCACAGAAGGCTGTGGAGGCCAAGTCAATGGATATTTCTAAGGCAGAGAGTGACAGATTCTTGATTAGTACGGGTGTCAGTGGATATGGGGAGAAGGCAGGAGAATGGGATTGGAAGGGAAAGATAGATCAGCCATGCTTGAATGGTGTAGTAGACTTGATGGGCCGAATGGCCTTATTCTGCTTCTAGAACTTATGAACTCAATCGATCGAAGGTAGACGAAATTGCTGGAGAAACTCAGCGGGTGCGACAGCATCTATGGAGCGAAGGAAATAGGCAACGATTTGGGCCGAAACCCTTTTTCAGACTGAAGGCCCGAAACATTGCCTATTTCCTTCGCTCCATAGATGCTGCCGCACCCACTGAGTTTCTCCAGCTATCTTTGTCTACCTTCGATTTTCCAGCATCTGCAGTTCCTACTTGAACATTACAATCGATCGATCCAATTACAGTGTAAATGTACAGTTTCTTTGATCATCGTTACTTTTTTGCATATCTTTCAGTCATTTGTTCTATATCTCTCTATATCTATATCTCTTATTTCCTTTTCCCCCTGAATCTTAGTGTGAAGAAGGGTCTCGACCCGAAACGTCACCAATTCCTTCTCTCCCGAGATGCCGCCTGTCCCAGTGAGTTACTCCAGCTTTTTGTGTCTATCTTCGGTGTGCAACGGACTATGGGAAGAAGACTGGGGAAGGGTAGCCTCGCAAACTCCATTTCTGGCTAGGTTGGATGATAGGAGGTGGTGAATGGCCTCTCCAACTGACGGCTGCAGGTCAGTGGGTGAAGGCAGGGCAAGAGTGTGAAGAAGACTACCAGTGTACGGGGACAGTCAGAGGTCTTTTAGAAGGAATCTCTACAAACGCAGAGCTCATGACCAGAACAACATCCACCGGTAATAACAGGATTATTTCTCCAATTATGTCAGTGAATGGAAGGTAGTCACTCAAAATCAAAACAGCTGGTCCTCTAAATCATGATGATTTTTAATCAACAGTCCTCTGAATGTTTACAATAATTATACAGATACTTCTCCCCGTAGTATGTCATCATCGCTCTGACCTCCCGTCCAACGAGGGGATATCTATCACCGTCCTCTGCCCCTCAAAAAGGCTGACAGCATCATCAAGGTACCCACACCATCCTGGCCACGCTCACTAGTCGGGCTCAAGAGGGTTTCATGCTCCCCGCTACCTTCAGGTATAAGGGTACAGATGAGCCTGAAGTACTGCAACGACCAAGGTTATAGTTCAGTGAGATAGTTAGCTGTTCACTGTCCCCACAGCCATCAGGCTATTAAAACTCGGCTCGGATAAGGACAAAACGCTGAACAGTGTTATAGCCCATTATCTGTTTTATTTGCAACACTATCAGTTTATTTATTCATGGTGTGTGTTATAAATATTTAGACAATTGTATAAAATGGACACACTATTATCGGGGGTTTTCGTTCTAGTTATTTGTGCCTAGAACTATGTTCTGGTGTGCTAGTTACATGCAAAAGCAAGATTTTCATTTGTCGCTAGGTTCATCAAAGGGGGAAACACATGACAATCGAAGTCAAATCACCTACTTGGAACTTTGAAGTGGTAGAAGAACGCGGGACAAACCATATGAGTATAGAAGTAAGGACCACAGTCAATTTGCTGGGTCATCTCTGCCGGTCTCACTAAAGTAATGAATGCAGGTTCGACCACGATTTGTACCACCTGTCGAAACATTAGACACAAACATGCTGGAGTAACATCAGCGTGGGATAGTCAAGGCCAGGAAGCATTTTGTTCTGGAGAGAAGTAATAGATTAGTTGAGTTTCGGGATTTGAAAGTAATCGCTCTTCAGTACCGGAGAGGGGTTACACGGGTTTTCTTAACTGTTAGGGTTCGATGTTAAGGGTTAGGGTTCGGGTTAATAAGGTTAGGGTTACTGGTTTAGGTTGAGGGTTAGTAGGTTAAGAGTGGTGTTAGGGTTCAGGCAAGGGGTAGGGGTGATGAAGGGAGGGATATCAAGCATTAGTATGTGGTAAGTGTAGTTGGGTGTTATTGTGAAAATTGTGATCGGCGATTACGGGAGGTTAGCAACAGTAATAGTGGATGTCCAATATATCAACAAACAAAAATAATGGTAAATCCTGTAGATTGGTTTGGGGTAAGGGGAGTGAAGGGTTATGATTGTGTAGAATTTTTAGGGTTTCCGGTTAGTCGGGGGTTAGGGGCTTACTAGGGTTAGGGGTTAAGACTTGGTTTGAGTTAGGGTGTCTAGATTAGTTTTATTGTTAGATTGGGTTTATACGGTTATGTCGTTCTGTTGAGTTAGTGTCTGAGGTTGTATATGATGAGGGCGGTTAAGGATTTACGGGGTTTGAAGGGGTTTAGAGGTGTTCTGAAGTTTTGGGTCTAGGTTATGTGGTTAGAAGTGTGGTTTGGGGGGTAAGAAGGAAGTTGTGGACAAGGGTCTCAAGGGTGGTTAAAATAACTAATACAAACAAACAAGCACTGAAGAACCGTAGAAGGGAAGATTCAAGATTTGAAAACACGAAGAACTGTAAAGATGGTCAGAATATACACGGGTCACGCACCTGTGGCCGGGTCTTGTGTCAGGAGTAATAAGGTACAAGAGTAAGCGATGGTTGTCGCCCAAGTAAATCGGCTCGCTAGTTGGGGGGGGGGGTGGGAGGGGGGGGGGTGGGGGGAGGGGAAGGGGATGTCGATGGGGGGGGGGTGGGTGAGTTAGGGGTTTGGGGTAGGGGGAGGTACCGGGAGAGGTGCTGAGAAGAAAGGAGTCAGGGCTAGCTTGAGAGTTTATTGTAGGTATGTCAATGTTCATACACAGCTGGGCGGTGGCTAAGTACTGGTCCGCAAGGCGAAACAATATGAGTTGGGGGGGGGTCTGTGTCCTCGCAATTTCGCGGCTGGGCCGTAGGTCGACATAGCACTCTGGGTTAGGACAGCTTACGTTGACACGATTGTTGGCTTGGAGACGGAGGTAGTAGGAGGTGTGGGCGCCCACAGGACTGCAGGAAAAGGTGTCCGAGGTGTGGTGGGGAATCGTGGGAGTTGGGGGAGTTTAAGAGTGTTTTTTGTCAACGGGGAGATCAGAGTGGGTTTGAAAAAAAAAAAAAAAAAAAAAACGTTGTGTAGGCCTACGCGGGTCCTCACACCCTGTATTCTCCAATTTGCTATCCACCGTGAGCCCTCTAGCAAGCCTTTCCAGAAGCAGCCCCTGATCTGTAGGGGTTCGGCAACCGCGTTGCCTATGTCTGTGCTTCCAGCGGTTATCCGGTTCTTTACTCCACGATTTCAGTACGGTATGGGTTTCAAGGGAGGAGTAATGAGGACTTCTCACGAACATTCCTACATGTGCCAAGCACAGGTTATAGACAGAGAACTTATGCTGGCCACTGTGATGGCAGTTCGTAGGCTTGGTTTCGTCAGGATCCTGATGGTCCAGGTAGCGGAAAGAAAGAATGTCAGAAAGTTCGTGATACCAGGTCGGTCCCGTCTGTAGGGTTATGTTCCACTGGCATCATCAGGCACCTGACCTTGGGTCCAAAAAAGAAAAACAAAAAACCGGATCGTAAGATGGATTGGGGCTTATCATCGCAGTCGGGCGCTGGTTGCCTAGGGGGGCCCCCTTCAAAAAGTGTTCACGGGATGGGGCCCAGCATCAAGTCAATGAGACTCCGCACCATCCTGGCCATCTACACTCATCAGGTTCAGGTTTCCTCTACATTAAGCGACACCTAATGTTGTGGGCAGAAGGTATCAGGAGGCTGATAATCCTGGTTTTTCCTCCAGGGTTTCAGGGATGAGCTTCACTTGCTCACCAACAGCCGTTTCAGGCTATGTAAACACTCACCAGACCTAACCAGACTCTGAACTGTAACAGTCCCTATTGCAGCTGTTGATCTACTTATTGTTATGGTGTATATTTGAACTAGGAACTGTTTTTCTTGTATTTTTTCTTCGACAATAATTCCTGGTTTGGTGTCTGCATGCAATGCAATGATTTCCATTGGTCCTATTCTGGGGGACATTCATGACAATAAACCTCTCTGACTCGACGTGACTAATAGTGGCCAGCGAGACTCGCCTAGCCGTCACTACCCTTTGCGGAAGACAGCTGCAAAGACACTCATCCTCGGAGATGGTTGATGTAAAAAACTCTTACACATCTGGTCTTAAACCAGCAATCCTTGACTTTGAACCAGTGACTGCAAAAAAAAAAAAAAATGCCTCCGCTTTGAGATTATCATACCACAAGAAGACAAACAGTCTTGCTAACCCACCTCATATTATCGTGGTGTGGAAGGTTTTGGCTCCTAATCCCGTTGGACTTCAGGGTAAGAGGAGCTCCGATGAACTGGGGGGGACAAGGGAGTGCGCAAGGTCCGGGGGGCCAGCCCGCCGGGTAAGTGGGTTGTGGTGGTTCCCATTTTTGGTGTGAAACATGGCCGGCTATAGGGTCGACTTTTGCCTTCATCGTTGTGGGATAAGACCACTGTCAGTGTATCACTCCAATTGGGCAACTGAAACCTTATTCCTGCTGTAAACGAATAGTTCATAAGACCGGATGATAAAGACACAATTGATTAAACGTGGAACGGAGAAAAAAAGAGGAGTGTTTGGTGTTAGCCTGCTTTATTATCACACCACACGCAATGATATAATGACTAAGTCTGCTGTGTCTGTTTGCTGTCTGCAGTTGGCAAAATCACATACCTTACAAATAAGTGTATAATCAAATCATACATGATATGTACAATAGGCGAGTGGCCAGAAGGAAAAATGAATAGTGTTTCAGAATTGTGTAATGGTTACGAGTCACACTAATAGAGGATTAAACAAAAGTGTGCCATGGGCCGTTAATGAGGTAGATTGGGAGAGATCGAGGATTACACACCTCGTGTCTTAGATGCATGGACTCGTTTGCAATAGTCGCTGATTTTAACATGCAGGTAAGTAACTTTTAGTTTTAATCATATACAGGTCCCTTTGTGCTCATCGAGTGTCCTACGCCGACGCGGCGATCATCGTTCGCACATTCACTACTATCGGTACACGAGCACTATGGACAACTTACGATTTTTCCTAAGAGCCAAAAAAGCCTATCAAACCCCTGTACGTCCCGTTTGGAGTGTGGGAAGATAAACTGGAGCGACGCTGGTCGAAAAAAAAACCCCGATGCAGATCACTGGGGAGCAAGCGTAGTAAAAAACAAAAAAGAAAAAAAAAAAAAAAAAGCATCTCGTATAGCCGGACAGGTGCATCGGCCGTAATCAGGGATGAACCCGGTTCCTCTGGCGCTATAGTCAGGCAGCAACTCTACCAACAGTGCCACGTACCGTGGTTCTGCCTTGATCTAATTTTTTGGAATTGTTTGGTGTGGTATGTGATGTTGTTTTCAATCAGCTTTTTTGTATCTCGTCAAAAAAAAAAACAACTGGAGTAGTGAAAAGAGAACATTGACGGAATAATGAGTGGGTCGGCTTGATTATTATGTGGGCTGTCCTTTTCCTGGAAGGCAAGCGTGAAGGTAGATGGAGTGGAGTGTGTCTTGTGATGGACGTTGCCGGCGGCGCTGGATACCATCCACAACTCCCCTGCAAGTTCTCGTCATGTTCGGGCCAATGCCACATGAATGATATATTAGTATGTGTATACGTGCAAAACTGTGTCACTCTGTAAATTGTGCGGGGAGCTTTTATTCAGTGTGTTCAAGGATGTCGCGATCAATTGCGACATGTCGCAGGGCCGCATCCCAGGGATGAGGGTGCGTATAGTGCTGACTCGCTGTTGGGGGAGGAGGTAGTGGGGGTGAGGATAGCGTGAGGGGCTTGACTCAATCCATGGGTTCGTATGGTAAATCTGTTCTGTTTTCACCGCCTTTTTGTTATTTTTAGTTTGTTTACAAAGTATGTTTTGAGGGGGGGTTTCTTAGTCGTTTTGGGTTATGTGGGGGTAGTTAGGTAGGGTAAGGTTAAACTTTGCGTCAGTCACTTCCTCGGCGAAGGTGTGCCGGCTATTCTCTGGAGTGCTACGTCTTCGGCGGGTAGCCTACCTGGAAGTGAATTCGCGCGACCAATTTCCCTGCAAAAAAAAACGATCTACCGGACCATAGTCTTTAGACTAGTGCGTCTGGCTAGCACTGGCTACAATCTACGGCGGAGCTGCTCATGCCTGTACTGGGGAATCTCGCGTGTTTGACGGTCAAAAAGGTGAGTTTGAGTGCTTTGGGCCTTGCTGCTTTAACAATCGTGTGTAGGTTGGTGGTTGCGGAGGCTTTCTGGCCGCGGCTTAGCAGGCTGGCCTTTAATAAATATCGTAGGTCCTGGGGATCCTTCTAGGCCGAGGGCCGCGCAGCATTAAAATCTCTCCCGGCAACTCGGGCCCTGTGGACTTGTGGTGGGGGAGCCGTCGGGACTCCGGTAGGAAGGGGCCGGACTCGAAAAGATTCGAAACATCCAAACCCTTTGATGAATGTTTCTTCCGTGTCCTGAGTGTTCGGAGTTTCTGATATCATCTCCGCGGTGAGAGGGCGCTGAACCATCCGCGGCCGTCCGTAGCGGCATACTCAACACTGTCGCGACGGGGGCTCGGTGAGGGTCTCCCGACCATCAGGGCGAACAAGTGAAGGAGTGAGATTGGAAATTTAGATTGGCCTTCCCGTCTTAAGCATATGGGAACAAGCGTTGATTCCGGTACTAGTGTGGGTAATGTTCCATGTTAAATTTTCTTATTTGTATTGTGGTGGTTTCTTTTTTATTAGTGTGTGGGCTGGTGTGTGTAGGCAACCTCAAATTTTCACTGTAACGCAATTAGTTGCATGTCGGCACGATAAATGTGACTTGAAACTTGAACCTAGAACTTGAGTCGGGGTAGGTAGTTGGGGAGAGGGATCGGTGGATCTCACTTCGAGGCCTCAGCGGGCGTTGTGAGAAGCCTGATAGGAGCACATTCCGCACGTATTTGGGTCCGTGGTCGTCAATTTGTTTCACACAAGCTCCCCCAGTGCGAAGTCATGTATCCTTGAAAGTAGCAGTGTAGTGTGTGAAGGTGTGAATTTGGCCTCGTCAATGCGTGGTTTCCCATTTCCTCTCATGCACAGTGCAGTACTCTTGAGGCTCACGGGTGGTGCCCGACTCTGAGAATATTGTGCGAGGCATGTGTGGACACAGTGTCGGCCGCCAGACGCCTATATGTCTCCTTCCCGTCGCCTGCACATCAGACTTACAAATGTTCCTTCCGACCCGCTACTTTAATAGATACCGATCTTACTGCCGCAGTCGTCCAGGGTCGTCGGGCGGGGAGGAGTGTCCCGCGCCCCCACCTACACTGGGTACCTTATGTTAATCGCGCGTGCTACCTGCTCCATGGGTCTGGGGATTAGTGTCGGGTTTGGACTAAAACCCCGTTCTATCCCGACCAGTGGTGTTTTGTGTTCAGATTGCTGAGGAGGGGGTGTTGGTTGGACACCTGCGCTTAGCGCATTCTGGTACGTGGCCAACAACGATAGACCTGACCAGAGGGCGGATGAGCTTCTAGCGGAGGGGCCTTTCACTGGGGGCAGGGTTTCGGCAATCCAGTCGTAACAATCCAACAAAAACAACGAACGTAAAATCAAAAGAAAAAAAACACGCAAAAAAAAAAAATAAAAAAGAAAGAAGTGTGCCGACACTGTCATTCCCGGGACACAGCATTGTAAGGTGGGAGATGTAATGATAAGAGTCTCACATATAACGACAGCCAAATTCACGTATACTATGGCACAAGGCGGTGGCAAGTCCGCGTTAGGAACGGGGAGAAGGACAGCAGACGTGTGGGGTGAATCCCTTTACACCGGTTCCCTCTAGGGGTTTTCGAACACCGGATAGGCACCCGGACTGGCGTTACGTACTAGGGTTATGGTTTATGTTCAGCGAAGTCGATCAGGTTGAATTGGGCCAAATGAATGATCATGTTCCTCATTCATGGCTGGTTGACCGCTACAGTTTCACTGCTCGCCGCATTCCCTGGTTCCGCACGCCGCAACTAATGTTCAGGCCCACAGATTCGACTTGAAACACTTTGGTAGCAGAATGACAGAGAGATACATTCAGCAGTTGCAAGTCCTTCAGGCCGACTCAGGTCTCAGCAGTCTGCATGTGCGAGCCAATGTCACTCTCTCGCATTAATCTATGTCTCTACAATTACGGGTCCACTTTATTTTAATATCAGACCCCATGTGGTCATCTGGATTCCAACTGAATCCTACTGTTAGTCTGCAATTAACAGACTGAGATACATGTGTCCCGTGTGGATGGTAAACTTGGGACACCTAGGGGGGCAAGTCCTCGTCGGTCTCCAGGGAGAGTCATGCCGACCAACTTCAACACACACTAGTAGGTCACCGTTGTGAACTATGACCATGTGCTGGCTAACTGTACAGTATTCGCTTTCCTGGGATGCCACTAGGTTATTGTGATGCTTGCCATACACATTGGCCTGGGTGTCATTCACCAGGCACATGAATCCTACTCTCTGAGCACAACGTTGTTGTCGTTTGAGCGTCAACAACACATCTATACTGCTAGTCGCGGAATAAACTGGGACACTCAGTGTGGCACAATCCTTTGTGTGGTGTCAGCAGGGGAGATATATAGCGGTAATGCAAACCGGCATTTTAGTAAGCAGGTCAGTAGTTGATAGCTAGGGGCTCTTTGATGGCAGTGGTTTATCCTGGGAAGAAGTTAGTTTGATCTGCGTTCACCGCTGTCCATTCATGTTTACATTCATGGACATTAGTCATCCTGTCGTTGACAACCGTTGTGGCGTTGAGTGTCCTGGGTACATCTACAGTAACCTGAGGAATGGTCTTCAGTGGTCCAATTTTGTCGGCATGAGTTTTCCCAACGCATCATCATTTAGACCATAGACAATAGGTGGCAGGGGTTTAGCCATTACCGGCTCTTAAAAGAGCCAGGCATTCGAAGCCTCCATTCAATCTTGATCATGGCTTATGCATACCACAATCGTAGGTCGGTCACCAGTTCCTGCACCAGCGCGTTTTAGGGCCACTGTGACTCTGCTATCCTTTGAAGGGCAGAGTCTATCCCGCTCTCATGCTGAAATGATCCACAGACTCAGACTTCACAATGTCCCTCTGAAGCTAGATAATTCGGACACAGACTGCACATCTTGTCTCTGAATGGTCATCAGTGGAATTCATCTGGGCACACGAGTAAGATAGTTTGAGGCCAGTCCATTCGTTGGCTATATTTTAAGTTAAGAGGGAGGTTTAGATGTGGCCTATTGTGGCTAAAGGTATCAGGTGGGTACAAATAGGAGAGAATGCTTCGGGATGGTATACTTAGTTGGATGATCAGCCATCAAGATGCATATGTTGAATGGGCGGTGGCAGACCTCGAAGTTGGTCAATGAGAATGCCCTACTGCTGCAGCCTATTTTCCTATGTTTCTATTGTTAGCTATTGAAAAAGTATTTCTCTCATCTCGCTTTCAGAAATGATTTACAATTAGACAATTTTAGCATTACAACATTACCATTTGACAATTTACGACCTTTATTCTTAAAAGCTGAAACTGTGGCCCCTGCCTCTAGATTGCGCCCCAACATGTTTCCTGCTCTAGCGCGTGGCAAAAAGTTACCCTTTAGAATCTGTATATGTTTTCAATAAGATCTCTTCTCATTCGCCTCATCCTTAACTTCTAGAGTATACAAGCCCCCAATTCCGCTCCATTCGTATCAACATATACGGGGTATACACAAGTGCCCAGCCGTCTTCCATTCTATCTACATAAGCGATCAGTCCCGATGTCAGCGCCGGCATTAACCTCGTGAACCTAACGCTGCAACTTCCCTCTGAATATAGGCACAAAGGAGGTCCTTTCAATAAAAAAAAAATCTAAATTTTGGAGACCAAAACTGGTCACATGGAACTCCAGGTGTGCTCATCACTATGGCTCTGTACAACTGTCAAAAAAGAAGGATCATTCTTTTCTCCTAATAGGTCAATTATACTCCTCGTGGTTTTTGACGGTGCAAACATGCGTCATTACGGGCTTGTGCTTCACATGCCTGCGGGGACTTCTTGCATGCTCTATCAATTCGAGGTTATGTGTTAAGGTTTTGCCATCACTAATATAAGTAGCCTTAGTTCCCTGAGGCACGACAGTCCCTCTCCAAACGCTCCACATCGATTGCCTGAAAGAATTGAAACACAGGACATCTCTGCTGCTACGCCGGTTGAGATCAGCTAAGCACACTTTTACTGGGGAACTGGGGGTTACCGACACTTCAGAATTCCTTTTGTGTTCCTAGTGAAATTATTTTTTAATCCATTTTGGAATTCTACAGGCCGAGCACCCGAGGGCCTCATCGGCACATTCCTGGCCACTGTTCAGGCACTACACGGCCCTTTTTGGATGGAGATTCAGTTGACATGTTTGGGAGATACATTGACCAATCCCGGGTGAACCTCAGCCGTGTCCAGTTTTGGAGGGGCTGGAGCAGTGGGCACACGTAGCTTAAGGTGACATTCATTTGAAGCATACCCTGTGCACTAATGTGCAGTATTTTGCTGCCAAAACGCGCTGGAGTAACTCATGGCACAGCGGGACAGGCAGGCATCTCTGGAGGTAAAGGAAATAGGTGACCGTTTTTCGGTCCGTAGAGGGATACGGCCTTGATTCAGATCAGCCGTCCCTGAATCTGCCATGCGTACTTTTTTGCATTGGCTTCTGTTCCCTTCGGCTACATTCTAGACTGTAGGACATATGCCTTCCAGCCAGGCTTCCTGTCCTGGGGCGTAATGTCGCCGTCAGGTTTGCATGATTCATATTCAGATTCAGATTCAATTTTTAATTGTCATTGTCCAGTGTAGCAGTCCAGAGTACAACAAAATGTGGCATTTCTGGGCAACCGCACTCTCACCGTG
Organism: Leucoraja erinaceus; assembly: GCF_028641065.1. Taxonomy (NCBI): domain Eukaryota; kingdom Metazoa; phylum Chordata; class Chondrichthyes; order Rajiformes; family Rajidae; genus Leucoraja; species Leucoraja erinaceus. The sequence continues at coordinate 32,896 of NW_026576743.1, read as the reverse complement.
CCAAGTGTGGGTGGGTGCCATGGCAGTTTCACGGGTCACGGGCCCCGTCACCACCCGTCTGTCCAGAGGGTTTTGCAAGCTTGGGCAGCATTGCTGGACGCACAAGTGAGATAAAGTCTCAGCTGCGGGGGGGCTCAAGGTCTAAAGTGCAGACCACGAGTGAAGCGGGTTACACATCGGTGCCGCTCTCCTCCCATACCCTCAGAGTGTCAAGAAGGTTGTGTTCCAAGAACTTTTCAACAAAAAGGCCAGTGGAAATAGTTGGCAGGTCAGACCAGCAAAGATGTTGGAGTAAACTCATCTGGTGCATGGCTGTGCATCTGTGTGGAGAGAAGGAATTGGGAGAGGTCATTCTTCCAAAGGAAATTACTTGGGTGTCAGGTACAAACTAACACAGCATTTAAGTTGAAAAGATCTCTTGGGTGGTTGTATGGACTAGGAAAACCTTTCGATATATATGTATAGTCATCACGTTTGCTTAATCAGACTCTGTCTGGTTCACCGTTTGGTCCAGCAATGGACGTAGGTTTGGTCAAGATGTGTGTCTGTTTTCTGTGCTTTGGTGACTCTTGACTCGTGTCCTCTGCTTTTTGGCTGCTAGTGTGCCATGTACCAATCTATTCTAATTCTTCAGCAGTGCGTCCAGCCTATACCTCCATAAGAAAATTCAGTTGAGTTGATTGGTCAGCACAGTAGGATGGGGCCGCCGCTTCGGCCGGGGCTATGATCGTCCATTGCTAACATTTAGCACCTTAATCATTGCTGCGCTTGGGCGCATTAGTGTCAACAGGTGCGGCCTAACATTTGCTGTTGTGAATAATCTTAAATGTGATCATTAAAAGCATATTGATATTAGGATTTAATTCATCATGTCAATCAGCTGCCTCCCGCGTGCGAGGCACCTTCCAAATACCACCCATGCTGTGTTGTGGAAAAAAACATATCCTCCTGTAATCTACTTTAAATCTGAATCTACTTTAAACTCCATCCTCTCACCGTCCTCCTTCACCTCAGCCTCAACCTTGGACCCTATTTTTTTTATGAGACACAATTGCCGCATTTCAAAAGAGAATCAGCACTACCATATGTTATTATGGGGGGGCCCCTTGAAATATCTTCCTATCTTTTCACCGCTCACCTTCTTTCTTGCAAAACTTACTATTCAGTAATCCTTCTCATCTCCGCCTTCTATCGTACACGCTTTAAAATAGAAATTGACTTTTTTGTCTCCACAAGCCCTGCTGTGGCATACAATTTCCGCACGATTCCCCACCCCCACACGGAATAAATTTCCATAAATTCCTTCCCGCATCCCTTCTTTCTAAATATACTGTCCTTTTTTATCTTAGGCTGGCTGCATGATCCTCTGTGCCAGGAACTCTCCTCCCTACTAGTGTAAACGGGCCCCTCTCCATCTGTTCGAGTACACGCAGGGGCACCGGGGTCCATGAAGAATTGGGCTGTGGCTGTCTCTACCAAAATGACTCAACCTAATCGTTTTTCCACTTCGTGGCGGCTCACTGCAACGCTGAATCCTGTGGAGCAAAACGGTCTCATGTGATGTTGAAACCGGCATAGTGGTGGTGGATGGGTATGGCAACGTGGAAGAGATGGGGTGGGGGTGTCAGTTTGAAGCATCCACAACCGGTCACACAGTTTGCTCATGCTGCTTCCAATCGTTGGCAGTAGAAAAAAAAAGGGTTGGCTCCATGGGTGCTGGGTCCATTGCCTCGGAATGTGGTCTAGGGGAGGTTTGGCTCCCAGGGTCTGGTTCTGGTCAATAATTGGGCCAAGTGGCACACATTCTCTAGGCTTCCGGACAGCGGGCGGCACGAGAGTTCTTGGCCTGTAATTGACTGCCCGACTGCCCGCCCCTTCTCGCCAAGGATACATCCCGTGTCCAGGGTTGTCCGCCCTGGAGATGGAGTGCATTCACGATGTCTACTGGGCTCCCTAGAAGGGCCTTGAGTGGTTCGTTCAGAGGGCTGAAGTGTCACGCCTTAGATCAATGTGGGTGTTGGCGATGAGTTAGATCATAAAAGAAAGCTGGAAGTAACTGCAGGGCGGTTCCGTACAAGATGATAGCATACAAGTATACATCGATACATACAAGATACAAGATACATTTATTGTTCACTCTTAATTGGCAACAGTCGAATATGTGTGGTCGTACCATACAGGCTCATATCTAATTAAAAAAGAACTCAACCCATTGCATGCGACGATAGAGTCGTCCACACTAAAAACGATCGCCCGCACACGGCAGAATCAGGAGGTTTCCCGACTACTCGAGAGTAAGCAGCCAATTGTTCAGTCCATCTTCGCTCTGATGTAGTGTCCAGCATCTCCAGGAAAAAGGCAATAGGTGACGTTACGGTGGCGAGACTGCGAGCCCTTCTTCAAGTAGTCCGAGCCGAAACTCATCCCTATTCTTGCGCTCGCATAGATACTAGGGGCCTGGCCCGCTGAGTTACTGACGCAACCAGCTTTTTGTGTCTATCTATCTTGCGTTTAAAAACCAATTACAACCAGCGTCTTGCAGTGTCCTTCCTGGCCATTGCAAGAAGGTTGTGTGTTTTTAATTGGATGTACGTTTGGGGGTAAATCCTTAGCTCTGAGAAGAAAGTGTTTCTCCTTCTAATTTTCATTCAGTTTCTCGCAGGTGTATGGATCAGGAAGTAAGAGTCAACGAAACTGGGGTTGCTGACGTTGCCATCACGGCCTGGTTGTCAGCAAGGCACAGATGGTCGGTCAGAAGAACAAAGGTGGCTGCAAAAGTAAAATATTGATCATGCCCCGCCCGGATCCACTCTGTGACTCTAGTAGATAGACAACAAAAATGCTGGAGTGAACTCAGGGCGGGACAGGCGAGCTATCTCTGGAGAGAAGGATTGGTCGAACGTTTCGGGTCAAGGGGGAGACGTCTTCTGTTCAGAATGAGAAAGCTCGGGTGAGAGTGGGGAGACACAGAAGATATGTGAAACAAGGACATCAAAAGGATTCATATGTATCAAGGAAAATGTAGGAATGTGTATCATTGTTTAGTTAAGGGGAAGGTGACAATGAAGGCATATAAAGAGAAAATATATCATTTTAATCCAGCGGGGGGGGAGGAGGAGTCCTAGACTGGTCGTAAGTAACTGAGGATGGGGGAAGGGATGGAGAGCGAGGGAAAGGTCAAGGAACTATCTTGAAGTTTAAAGTCAAGTTCAATGTTGATACGGCACTGTATTGTAAGCAGGGCCTTAAGGCCAGAAATATGAAGGTGCTGTTTTTTCCTCCCAATTTGGCGCTGGGCTGCACATCTTGACGCTTGGAGGAGCCCAGGACAGTAAAGGTCGGTGTGGGGAATGGAGACAGGGGAGTTAAAGTGTTTAGGGCTACCGTGGGAGAGTCCTGTAAGTGTTGTATGACAGACCTGAGGCGGAGGTGTTCAGGAAGACGATTCGCTCCATTCTTCTATCCAGGGATGCTGCCTTTCGTCTCGCTGAGTGACACGCAGGATTTTGTGTCTTTTTCTGCGTTGTAAACCGGAGCGCATCTGCAGTTCATTCCACACACTGTGTGTTGATGGCTAGCAAAGGTAAACACTGGTCTGTGAAGACTAGCTTGAATATTGTCAAAGACCCACACCCTACTCTGGTCCCAGCAGTATGCATCTGCGCAGCTACTATTAGTGAAGCAGATATCGCTAAGCCGGGCAGAACGCTATGACCTCACTGGTTCAAGAACAGCTTCATTCTCAGCCACGCAAGCTCTTATATCATACACACATCCCTGGCTAAAGGGTCCTGTCGCCACTTTTCACGACTATATCAAAACGCGTCTCGCCGATGTTTAAAGGACCTGAAAAAAATCAGAAAGACCGTGGTTAATCTATGAACTCCTACGACGCTTAGCCAGCTACTATATGTTTACACAGAACTCCACGAGTTATGTCTAGAATTCCCACCACTATTTTGATCACCGTCCTTCGTGTAAAAAGTTTTTTTCAACACATCTATTTTTTTAATCGTGACTATATTTTTATCGGGCTGGATCAAACGTCCCGACTACCTGAGCCAGCGAGTATGCCTTTATCGGCTGCCCCCCGCACCCCCCCCCCCGCATAACAGCCAGGCTACAATATATTCTAGAACTCCTACGGACTCTTGTTACGAAGCTCTCTGGGCGAGTTGAATGCAAAGGGGAAAACTCCGGGAGACTTTGGTTGACTTACATTCGTGAAGTGGGAGCATGACGCTTAACCACAACCCTGTCTCGGAACCAAAACCTCTATGGATGGTATTTAGGTTGCACTCACTTTCAAGTGTCAAGTTCAAGTTCCCATTTAATTGTCACATGCACGCAATTATGTAGAAGTGATATTTGAGTTTAGCGGCTGATCTACATCATTGTGTAGGAAGGAACTGCAGGTGCTGTTTAAAATCGGGGATTTATGACGGACAAAAATGCTGGAGGTAACTCAGGCTGGATCAGGCATCATCTCTGATAGAGTAAGGAGATGGGTGTATGTTTCAGTTCACGAGACCCATCTCTTCAGAATTCAGGACTTTCCCAATTGATTGTTTGCTAACTCTAGTATCCTGATAATTTCTTGAATTATAGTTTATTGTGTATTTATTTGTTGTATCTGGCTGCAATAATGTTCCTGATTACGGTCGCGATGAAAATCATTCTGATAACTAACTAAACCTAAACTAAACTAAACTAACATGCAGCGGCAAGTGAGAATTCGCATTGTTCCAAGGTGGTAGACAAGATATTAACCAGCTTGCTGATTTTCGCCATCGGGGTGATGTAAATGCTATTTTACGTTCCGGAGTCACGTGAGTGACTACGTGAAGACCCGGGCTCAGGACTCATAGGTCGTGTCATATCGTTAGCCCTCATGCAATGAGTCACAGCGAGGGGAACGACTTCACCCCCCCACTAGGCGGCTAAAATTTGAAAGGGCCAGAGATATGCAGCAGGTAAGGAGACGCTGCGTTCCATAATTTTAAAGTCGGAAGCAGCAGGTAAGAGTACTCTTCATTCCTTCCACTTACTTTTAGGTGAGGGACATGGACCTGATCCAGGGGAAAAAAAGGGACGAAGGCCTGCTGAAAGCTGCAGGGGGATAACCGCAGAATTGCGGGCAGATCGCAGGCATCAAGGGCAAACGGCTACACAGCTATATCCTCGTGCCATAATGGAAACAGCTGTGGGGCTAAGCTTACTCCCGACTTCGCCTCAGCCTAAAGTCTGGTAGTCCGCCCTCGTCGCGGTTCAGGTAGAGGGAGGGCGGGGCTTAAGGAGATAGCTAAGGGGGCAGTCCACGAGCGACTAGTGCCGACCGCTGAGGCATACGGCGTGGTCGGTTGGGGGGGAGGGCGGCCTGGCAGGCATGCAGGTGACAGAGGTCGGCCGGATGGCGGCATTGCCCGGATCATTGGAGCGGCGGTTAGAACCGGCTGGCAGGAGCGGGCAGTACGCCTTGTGGAGGCTGTAGAGTTACTTATAAACTCCTAGAGGCAAAGGTCCCCCGTGGGGCACTAACCAGCGCCACAGGGCAGTCTCCTTGTGGGGGCTGGCACAGTAGATGCTCACGCATCAAGGGGAACACCGAGAGATCAATGCCTGCTGACTGGCATGAGGCTGGAAGTCAGGAGTGCCGCTTTGGCAGGAGGGCAGCCTGACGGTCCATAGATCATTTGCATTGGATCCAGTTGGGGTGGCCCGAGAGCATGGGACCAGGCTGGATGGCGGGGGCTTATTGAGCAGTAATTGGCTAGCTCCCATGAGATGGACTATCCAGCAGAGGGGGCAGCTAGTAGACGAGTACAGCAGTACCCCCTCTTGTAGGGTCTGCACGTGTTGCTCAGCCTCCATCAGAATGGGAGTACTGGGGGGTCAAATTTTTGGCTGGGCACCTTGTAACAGGGGAGCAGCACATACGCTCTTAGTACTACATTAGGGTTGCAGTAAAACCGATGGAAACACTTACCATCAGGGCATCTGCAAAAATCTGAATTTCCCAGTATCACCAAAACATGATAGTGGGCATGGGCATTGAAAGCAAAATAAATTTCTAATCCTGAAGCGCGGGGACGGATCGCGTTCGCTACTATAAACAGAGATCATGACACTAGATCCCTAGGATGGCAGGTCTGCCTCTTTGCTAATCTGGAACGCTTCCGCCGAACCTCCATATTAAAATTTGGAGGCAACCTTAATACCTTAGGCACGGAAGAACTTCATTAGAGTAACCTGGGCAATTAAGTAACATCTAAAAACTACTGGTCCTGGCGAAATGTGGGCTACCTCTCATGCAGACTCGCAAGTCCATCAAACTGACACTACGTCTTTGGATGATGCCGAAATAGTAACAAAACCTTACTAATAGTACGCTGGCAGGGAGGTTGGTGGTAGATAACATCGCATCTGTATGCATAGAATTAATCTCTGACACTTAAAATTCAGAGTTATAAGGTATTACCTTTAGAAATTATTCATTCCATTATACTCCCGTTTCAGGCATGTACCTAGACTGAATGTTCCAGAGCTTAATGGTAAGAATCAACTAAAGCGCACATACGGAAGCTACAGTGCGCATGATATTATATGAGTTTATGGAGGACTATCCTATAGCATCGTTATCACAGGCCAGCAGGAATTCGTCGTCTAATATCCTAATCATAATTTAGGAGGTGGTTGCGGCAGATTTCATTTAGATTGACTAATTTGAATACTTCTGTACTCTATATTCATTAGGAACAGATGGAACGCTTTTGTGCAACTAAGGTATTGATCCCTGAGCGGTAGCTACATGGCAAAGGCATGGTTATTGAAACTCTGCTTGGCTAATATAGTACTGCATTGGAGGTGCCCACAGATGTATTTATAACACGATTACAATCGTCTTGCGTTCGTCACCGTTAACCTACAAACCGTTGCACATGGACAGTGACTTTGCCGTAAAGAAAGGGTACAGGCCTTTATGGAGGCTTGCAGTGAACTACACCATCCTCCATCAGACCTGTAGTAGAAATTTAATTGGCATTAGTGGCTGTGTGACATGCCTACATGATCTCGGTAGCGGCTTTACATAATCATAGTACATGAGCGAAGGCCGCGTCACTCAAGAAATTTTATGTGGGGTCGATTCTTTACAAGAAGACTAATGAAAGCAAACGCACAGGAGGCCACTATGTTAGGGTCAAAATGGTGGGAAACATACCTTAGTGCATTGTTCCATACAACTCAAAGAACACCGTTTACCCCGTCTATGGAACGCACATACTTATGGGCCTTGGTATTGGTGATGCTACTAATTCCACTCTCGGCAGCTAGTGTGGGGATATGGAATGTCTCAGGGAGGCATGCACTACTAAACTTGGGGCATATATAGTCTTCTGGGGAATGATAGTGGGCTAGTGCATTGGTCTTTACATCTATATCTGTTTTGGGTTTATATCACCAGTATGTTAGTCTACAAATTGACCACTACCACTCCGGTGCAGCATATATGCAACCATAAATGGTAGGGAACATATATCGAGCACGGGCATGTCACTATCTGGCTCACACACTATTTGTAAAATTGAATTGACATTGAATCCTTATTGTCAAACAGGACCATTTCGTGTCTGAACGAAATGTTGTTGCCTGCTAGGCCATACATTTAATAATGACCAACACCACAATAAACACAAAAACTAACATCCACTGCATCAGTGAGTTCCCAAAATCACCTGCCTTACTGTGATTGAGGCAATAGTCTTAGAGTTACTGTCATCTATTATATCTGGATTATATAGCGTATCGCAGATAAGAGATTTTGGTTTGCAACTTCCTACTTACCAGAGAAACTGAACTTTATGTGCATACAAGCAGGTGCACGGCTAAGTCTAAAAACTCTATATGGAATGTTGGATAAAATATGTATTGCTGGAAGGGGCAGCGCGGTATGGCACACCAGATAACGACCTATTCACATGCCATGCTCTTACCATTATTAAATTAGTGTTCTTGGGATCCTAGACTGCTGGGGGGCAGTGGTTCAGCGTGTCATCTTCGCGCTGATTGGGGGATGCATTATGTCTATCCCTCGCTTTGCCTCATGTCAGTCCGGGTATTTAGGGATAGTTTAAAGCTATAGACTCCCAGCGTCTTCGAATTTTTGATAATACGTCCTGATTGCCCTATCGCAAACCAGGGGCTGCTGGTGAATATCAATATTTGGTCAGAACATTACATGCAGCACCATCCATCATAGAACTAATCTTACTGGTCCTTCCCGCAAGTCGATATGTGAGTTACCCTATGTCACTATATATTATTAACCTATTTATTAGATTTGAAAGCAACCTCTTCTACCACCTGGGCTGATGGACCGAATTGGCTGGTAATTATTTCAGCGTGTCCGCAGACTAGTCGCACACCAAACATCATTACTTGGTCTCTATCTAGTATAGGGAAGTAGGTAGGTCACAACAATAATCGCGATAATGCCAATCAATAGTAACGATTAAAACGGGAACTTACCTCAGTTTGAATTGCGGGCTTTATTTTATGAGGAGGAACGTTGAGGGAATCCGTGTCCCTCGCGCTCCGCACACCTTGATCATATTCTGAACTGGGTATCTGTTGTCTAAATCTTTTGTTGTCTAAGGTTGTAGTCATTATAGTTATCTGTGGATCTCCCTACCGTCTGGCTTTGAAGAATGACCTTCGCTATGCGTCCTGGTGGGGGTGCTCACGTGTTCCCGATCAAACGTTTTACCTCATAACAATAAAGATTCAAACTTCAAACTGGTGAGTTCTCCGTTTAATCTTACGTATTAATCACTAATGACTAATGAGCCTGCTTCAGGGGAAAACCAAGGAAGTGTGATTCAATCGAAAGTGAGTGCTTTGTAGTGTTGGCTAGTGAGGCGTCGTGGAGTAATCTTGCTGGGGTCAAGATAAGGTCCTAAAGTGATAAGGAGTAGAATTATGCCTATGCAGCCGCATCAAGTCTAGGGTCCGAGGGCCACCATTCACTCATGGTGGCTGATTCTAATCTCGTCCCTACCACATAACCTCGCTCATTCTCACTGCCGTCTCGCCGCATTGTAACCTTTACAATAGACTACCCGTACTAATCCCAGGTGGTGCTTTCGGGCTATAGGGCAGGAAGCCTGCCCTGAGGTCTATACCAATATTTGCAGAACGTTTCGGCTTAACTATGGCGAAAAGGAAAAAAAAACATACTATAAAGTCCTGCACAGGATTGGGCCAGGCAGGGGGCGTCTGGTGGCAGCCAGGCTGCTATGCGTTTGCTGCGCTGACAGCTGGCGCAGAGACCTGCATGTTCGATCCCTGACTAGCGACTACGGGTGCTGCGCTGTACGGTATTTTTTACATTCCTCCTCCGTGACCAGGACATTGGGTCTTTCCTTCGGGCAAGTCTTCGCATGTTTGCTGCACCGACACTCCAAGACGTATCGGATTGTAGGTTAATTGGCTTGGGATAAATGTGAGTTGTCCCTAAGAGTGTGTACTGTTAGTGTTCGTGATGCGCTGGTTGGGGCCAAAAGAGGCTGTTTCCAGGCTGTATCTCTAAGACTAAACTAAAGCTTAAACACGCACAGTAACAAGTCTTCACCACCTCCATCCAACTACCGCACCCAGCAATTTTTTTTCTTTTTCTTACTCTTCGTTTCTACACTTCGCACCGTCTCGTGCCAAAGAGGCTGTTTCGCCCGCCTGTATCTTCTAAACTAAAATAAAACTAAAGTTGGGAGGGGGGGGTGGGGCGTGAGCAGGGGGTGGTGGGAGGCGGGGCAGCGGGTTCTGGGAAGTTCCTTGCGTGTAAGCCTCCGGGATAGGGAGATAGTGAGTGAGGTCAGAATAGGGGAGAGTGAGGGCAGAGGGATATATGGAGACTGAGGAGGGAGGTAATTCACCAGTATTTATTGGAAGAGTGCTAGTAGTGGTGTTATGGAGGGATATGGTGGCATAGGGAATATAGATATTAGCAAGAGGTTTGGAAAATATGATTCGTGAGTGTGAGTAGGTGTTGATGATATGGAGGAAAAATTAATTGGAGGGGATATAGAATGAAGAATGTGTGATAGAGGGTGTGGGATACAGTGAGTGTAATATGGAGAGATGAGGGTATGGGGGGAGTTGAGAGTGGGGGGGTTATATGGAGGTAGTTAAGGAGTCTATGGGGTGATATTGTAGCCAGAGATCTGGGAGAAGGTGGGGGATTAAAACCGGAGGACGCTGCCAACCACAGAACCAGAGGTCAGGACAGGAAATCTCGAAGCTGGGAAAGCTGAGGAGACTGTCTGTTGTTCCCCGGGGAAATGGCTAGGCTAATCCTTTACAGCAACAATCTAATAAGCCATAGCGGACAGATAATTGGGAGCTTTGCATTGTTTACTCTTCGCTCCTGAATCAACAAACCCCATCACGATAGAGCCAGTTGCCGCAGGCGGTTGAGAGTTGGCTGGTCCCTCACAGGTCGCCAGGGACGGTCCGGGTTGCGGCTTCCTCTACCACGGGTGGCTGTCAGTACAGAGTTGTACGTTCTCCCCGTGACCTGTCTGGGTTCTTCGCGAGATCTTCGGGTACACATGCCGGCCAGCTCCAAAGACGTGCAGTTTGTAGGTTAAATGGCTCGGTAAATATGTAAAAATTGTCCTCTGGTGTGGGTCTATGGTGGTGTTATAATACGGCGGGGGCGGACTCGCTGGATGTTTTTTTCGCGCGGGACTCGCAGGGGGCCGATGGACTCTGTTCCGGTCACTGTATCCCTAAACTAAAAAAACCCTCGAGAAGGGTCCCGACACTCAAAACGTCATCCACTCTTCTATGCCAGAGATGCTGCCTGTCGCCGGCTAAGTTTTACTTCTCTAGCAATTTTGTGTCTGTCAACAGCGAATAACAAGCTAAAACCCCTCATCCCCTGCTTCAGTTGCAAAGAGGACCATAGTTCACAGATCACCACTTTAACCGCTGCCGGCCCGCTCTCTCACGTGCACTCACCCTTCTTCTCTGCCTTCTCCTCTGGCCCAACGGCAGGCTCAGCTCTTTTGCATCATGATTGTCCGCTCTATCATGCATTCCAGACATGGAGAGGAGAGGATCAGTGAAGAGCCTGTGATCACAGCCAGGAATATCTGGCGTGCAAACTCCTGTCGATGCCTAGGCTATGGAAGACATTGTGACATATAGAGGAGTGTGGAAGAGATTTACACCCAGGGATTGTGCCTTGACTGACGAAGAACGGTAGTTACAAAATTTAGTAGATTGGATGGAGTGAAAGAGGCAAAAAAAAAGTCACAGCGGACACAAAATAGGCGAAGTTAACTCAGCGGGTGTCAGTCAGTGGCTATGATCGGGAAAAGGAATAGTTGTGATATTTGTTTGCTAGACCCTTCAAACTGTTTCCTTCTGGATGGTAAGGAGTTTTAGGAATGTATGTTAGCTGGAGGGGGTGATGAAAATGCATGGAGTATGTTAGAGTTCTGGTGGCCGTTCATCGACGTCGATGTCCAGGATAGGCAGTCTGAAAACTAGGATGGTATAGGTTTAAACGAGAGAGGGGGAATGATTTAAAAGTGGATGTGAGGGGCAAAACTTTTCCACCACAGAGGGTGGTGGGTGAAATGGAACCAAGCTGCCCTAGGGAGGTGGATAGCGGCCAGTTTCCTTTTATAAGCATTTGAAATCCCCTTAGGACAGATGGTATTATATGGTATTTTCTTTACGCATCCTGGTATACAGGTGGAAATCAATTTTTGAAAGCAGTTCAGTAGGGGGCAAAGTATCAGCAATTACATTAATCCTCATATACCGTTAGATAATCATCTCAGATAGCAGTGCAAAGCTGATGTCAACAGTTAATACACTGAGATAGTATATCGTCGCCAGTTTGGCGTGCAGTTTTCAAGCTTGCTCAGCTGTTGTTGTAACGGCAGAGGATATTGACCTGGCCATGAAGACGCCCGTTGTCCTGGCAGGGTCTCCAGGGTCTCTGGTCTAGGCCAGGCGTAGTACATGGTATGGGTAAATATTTATAGGGGTATGGGTGCCAAATTGCACGCAACGGGCACTAGCTCAGATAGAGCACTTCAGTTCAGGGTGGACGCAGTTGGGGCTCTAAGGGCCTGTTTCGCGTGCGGTCGTTAGAGACTCCCTGACCAGGCAAAGCATTGCAGGCAGTCAAGCCACAGCCCTGGATGTGACACCAATGGTCAGTAAGGAATGGTCTGTCACATATCACAAACTGGATAGAACATAACTCCTGCAGAGGAGGCAAAAATAGCTGGAGTAGCAGCGGGTCATTAGAACAAGATGAATGGGAGATATGTCTAAAAATGTAAGCTGTTATAAATATTTATTTCTCATAAGCTTCAAGTAAACCCTTGCTTTCCCTCTCCATCGCGCCTCCCCAACGCCTAGTTGTTTCAACAGTAGTCCTGTTGAGTCCATTGTCTGTAACTCGTTTTCACTAGCCCACGCCCAACATGCCTATAGCTTTCTCACCATTAGTTTTTGCAAGCTGTAATCAATAGGCTATATCTCTCATATCACGGGACGTATCTCTCGTTTCCCGTTCCATTACTGTTATTTTGAAGAAGTGTCCACTTCAAAACATCCTTTCATTCCGTATCTTTAGAATGATGCATGGCCCGACCTCAGGAAATAGCCGTCCCACGGCATTTTTCGGCACACTGCTATCGTCATAACAGTTTTTCCAAAGATTTTGAACCCTTCAAAATCAGTGTCGACAAAAAAAATGTTGAGAAATGGAAAAAGCACGCGCGTCAAAACATCGTCATGACGCGTCATTCCACAAACTTTTATAGATGACCTGATACGGCACTCAATGATGCCGCAGTAGCAAAGTAATCACCGAGTGGGAAGGCCCTTTACTCCACTTTGTGTGCAATGCTTTTGTCGGCAACCTGCATCTGCAGTTCCCATATGACAGTAGTCATTAGACTGCAATGAGGCCAAGATTTTGAAGCATGGTCAAAATCGGCCGTAGAGGCTACGGAATCTTTCAGAGTCCAAATCCCCAGCTAATGTGGAGGGACTTAATATAGGATGGTGGATCCTAATTGACTGAGGTTACTGAGAGAGGGACGGGGGGGGGGGGGGGGGGGCGCGTGGGGGGAAGGGGGGGGGGGGAATGGGGGGGGGGGGGGGTCGCGGGGGGGGTGGCTGTGGGCTGCACGTCCAAGGGTCCATTGGGGTGGGCGGGTGGACGCTGATACGTCACTCATTATATGGGGGCAGTCGGGGGGGGGGGAAGGAAGGGGGGAATGTGGGGGTGGGGGGGGGGGGGGGCAGACGTGGGACAGGCTCCGGGGGTGGGGGGGTTACGCGGGGGGGGGCTCGAGGGGAGCAGTCTGTTTTGGTCGGAGGGGGGGGGAAGGGGGAAGGGGGGGGGGGGGGGGGCGGGGGGGGCCGCAGGAATGGCATGGGGCTGGTGGTGGGGGGGGGGGGGGCGGAACGGGGTGATCATTAGGAACGTGGGGCCAGGGGGCTGGGCATCGTCAAAGTGGTTGATTTTTGCATGGAATAACAGTTTCCTGCGTTGTGCATACGGATTCTTCGTCGAGGGGATCCCCTCCCAGGCAGGGGACATGAATGCCTGCGCCTCCGGAATTGTATGAATCTCATATACTCGTAAGGGAGGAACTGACTGCAGATGTCTGGAGTTTAGCATCGGAGATAAAGACACGAAATGAGGGAGTTAACTCAGCAGGGAGGCAGACGGCATTCTATTGCAGTGAAGGATCATGGGTGACGTTTTTGGGTCGATACGCCTTTCTTCAGTCAGGGAGAGGGATGGCTCCAGAGATAAGGAACGTAAGTTTTGAAAAAACGAGACATCAAAGGGGACGAGGGCAGTGTCAAGGAACATGTAGAATTAGATCACGTTAGCTAGGGAACGATAGCGTTGACAACGAAGGATATCAAATCTACAAATTTTAATCATGGAGGACTGTCGTCAGACTGGTCCGCCGAAGCTAGATGGGAGAGGGATGCGATGAGATGAGTGGGGAAAGCATGGAAGTTCACTATTCATTAGACCGCTGGATTGTAAGCTAGGGCCCTAAATTGTGCCCTGCATGATTTGCAGTTCCCAATAGGTTACTTATCAGTAGCAAATCAAATATCAAATATTAGCCTTCGCTAATAGTTCGGGATCTCATAGAGCTGATCTCCGACCACCATTCCCAGGTAAATTATCTCCCATTAAAACATGACGTTGCCTTCCGACTTGAGTTTGAGCACGGCTGTATCAACACTGCTCCCCAATATCCCATCATACTCGATATTACTAAATTCGGTACAGCTAGCAGGGGCCATTCAGACCCAGTTTCTATCCCCATGCTAACCCTGCTTATTGTTTTCCTCCTCCGGTTTCTCCCTTACACAGAGGGTGGTGGGTGCCGTGGACCATGCTATCAGGGGGGTGATTCTGGGGTTTGGCTTTTGTTGTGGGTCTGGTGGGTGGCAGATGGTGTTGGTTGTTTCTTGGTCCTGGATTTGTTTCTGTTGTTCACAGTTGCTTGGTGGGTTGTGGGTGTGGGGTTGGTTTGGTGGGGTAATGGGTTGGTTGTTGGCCACTTTGGTGGTTGTGGTCGTGGTTCTTTGTTGGGTCGGGTGTTGGGTGTGTTGGTGTTGTGGTGTTGCTTGGGTCAGTATGTTGGTTGTTGGTGGTAGTGGGTGGGGGTTGTGGGTGGGTGGGGGGGTTGGTTGGTTGCGGTGGTTGTGGTTTTTTTGGTGGGGTGTGGGGGTTGATGCACCGTTGGTTGGGTTGGTGGGGGTTGGGACATGTGGGTTGTGGGGTGTGGTGGTGTGGGGTTTTTTTGGTGGTGGGTGTGTTTGGGTCTGATGTGGTGTGTTAGTTTGTGTGTGTTTGGTTTTTTTGCTGGGGGGGGGCAGTCAGACATGATAGTTTAAGAGGCTGTGTTGAAGAAAGGGTCTCAACCTGAAACGTCACGCATTGTCCTCTCCCGAGATGCTGCCTGTCACGCACTTAGTCTTATGTTGGATGGGCTATGGATATACAGGCAATCATGGATATGGATCATATACAAGACTAGGTACCAGTTTAAATTGGTTACAGACAGATGGGCGAAGGGGCCTGTTCTGTGCTGTATGTTCGCGTTCTAAGTAGGACACTCCCTGTTCTCCCGGAGGCTTCTAGTTTTGGATTAATGCCACAGGCAGAGACGCTTTGGACAGGTAACATGGTGAGGGAATGGTGGCCTGGAAGTATGGCGACATAATGCCTGCCTGGATTCAATCTCATGGGAAGTCTCCAATATCCACATCGCCAGTCTTTTCCGCCACTTGTCTCTTTGGGGATGTTTTTGTCCGGTCTCTGCATGAGCAACGTGGACGCGGTCACATTCCTCATGGGGCGCAGGTCGGCCTAACGCATGCCAAGATGAAGGGCATGGTCTCGGACCCGAAACGTCAAACGACATTCCTTCTCTCCAGAGATGCAGTGCTGTCCCGCCTAGTGGAAGTTACTCCAGCATTTTGTATCTGTCTTCAGTGCGCAAGATTGGGTCTTGTATGACCATTGTATCCAGCTCGGCTGTAGCTGCAGATGCCTCTGCTCTGGGCGGGTTGTGGGAGTGGGCTGACACCGACCAGGCTGTTCTATCTCCACGAGGCATGAGTCCACTGTAGAAGATCCAGAGGACCTAGAGGCGGGTCACGGTGGCACAAGCTGCTAGCGTTTTACTGCGCTTACACCATACCTGCCGGAGGACCTGGGTTCGATAGCGTGCTCTGTCTGGTACGGAGTTTATACGCTCTCTTTACCGGCATGGGTTTTCTCCCGAGATGCTTCAGTTTCCGCATCCACAAACTTCCAAATACGTACATAGGTTTGTTAGGCTAATATGCTTTGTATATAGGTGTAAATTGTCCCTTAGTGTGTGCAGGAGTAGTGTTAATTTTAGTTTAGTTAGTTTTGTATGATTTAATTTAGTAGATACAGGCCGCCACACCAGGTCTCTCTTCTTCCCATCGGTTCCAGCGCCTGACCAGTCGATTCTCAGCACATTCATTACACCATCCTAGCTATCACATCATAGACATAATTTTTACCATTTGCTCAGGGCCAAT
This sequence comes from Leucoraja erinaceus, assembly GCF_028641065.1. Taxonomy (NCBI): domain Eukaryota; kingdom Metazoa; phylum Chordata; class Chondrichthyes; order Rajiformes; family Rajidae; genus Leucoraja; species Leucoraja erinaceus. The sequence goes on along the minus strand of NW_026576743.1, from coordinate 16,765 downwards.
TAACCTGACAAACAGCTGTACTTCTATTAGAGTGTGGGAGATAAACCGAAGATCTTGGGAGAAAACCTAGCTCAGGCCACGGGCGGTTAGAACGTAGCAAACTCCGTATCAGAACCTTGCCCACCGACGTAATCGAGATCGAACCTCCTGGTCTCCAGCGTTGGGGCATTTCGCTGTAAGGCAGTGTCAAATCTAAGCCTAGCTGTGCGCGAAAACAAAAAAAAAAAACAAAAAAAGTGTGCGTGGATCGGCTGGTTCTATTGGTCGGACATCGGTGGTCGCGAAGGCCTGTTTCCGTGCTGTATCCTCTGAACTAAACTTAGCGCCACAGTTCGTTTTATAAATTGTTGGCCACTTGAATAGTACGGATCCGCGCTCTCCTGAACTGCGTTCCATGACAGACGCTATTTCCCTAATAATCCCGTATCTGCACGTATCCTGCTGGACCATCTGGACTACTTCCAGAGCTCTATTTACTGACTATGCTGCTGGCTCCTTTCATCACCATTTTACAAACCAAACATCTCCAAATTTCCTGGCTCTAATGACCAGGCAACCCTAGCCTGTATCCGCAGTTAAAGCCATGTCCTCACTGTAATGGGCGAGTTCATACTGTACTGTGTGCAGCTTACCCCTGCATCATCGACCAAAGTGCTTCGAGTGGGCTGGTCCTGGCACTACCTCCAAGCTGCCTACCCCCGGCATCACTGGATTCCCTTATCTGTTTGCTCTACCGCGCAAGAACATGGAGATAAGGAGGGCATCTCTATCCAACGGCCACTTCACACTCGCCCTCATCTCACCTCGACCACAGCGACACTTATGCGTAAGAATGCTGTTCATCGATTACAGGCCGGGGCATGTCAACACACCTTATACCATCTACTAACTATGTCACCAAACTCGGATCACCGTCTGTGTCATCAGACCCGTCGTCATCTCTGCAACTGGAATACTGATACTTTTCTAACAACAGACCCCAGTCTTTGATGTTAGTACAAAGCACCATCTCTTCAAGCTCGCTCACCGCTGAGGCACGGCTGTTCCAGGACGAAAAAACGGGGCTGTGTGCTGAGCCCCCTCCTCTATCTCAGCCTCTTCTTCACTATGACTGTCACACATGTACATGGTACTAAACACCATCATCAAGTATATCATATGTATACAACGGTGTATTGTGTCTGCATCATCAGCAACAACGATGAGCTGGCCTAACAGGGAGTAGGTCGCAGCACTTAGGCAGCATGTGTGCACCTGACAACATCCTGCGCCCTTAACTCCAAGGAAGACCAGCGAGCCCAGGAGCTTGTAGACTTCAGGAAGTCCAGAGGCGGCCACGCACATACACCCCAATGCCAACATTAAATGGGACGGAGGTTGTGGAACGTGTTTCTAGCTTCAGGTTCCTGGGTGTTAACATCTCCGATGACCCTCTCGTTGGACCCACAATACCTCAACTCTGTGTCAAGAAGGCTCAGGCTGCAGCGTCTCTCTTCTTTCCTGAGGAGACTGAAGAAGGTCCATCTGTCTCCTCAGATCCTGGTGACGCTCTTCTAGCGCCGGCGTCTAAACCGCTTCACCATCGAGAGCATCCTTACCAACTTGCATCAGCAGTATGGTATGGGCAACTGCTCTGTCCTCGCGACCAGGGATAAACTCATGGCAAGAGGGTGGTAGAAAATTGCCGAACCGCATCAACCGTTCCTGCGCTCTCCCTCCCATTGAGTCCTGGTCGCAAGGTCATAGTAGTTGTCTGCTGGTAATAGCGTCTCAGCAATCGCGATCACCTGCTGCTCAGGACACCCAACCATGGACTGTTACCCGCCTACCATCCAGGGGAGGCGCTACAGGTCTCTCCGTTTGCCGAAACCATTGTAGGGTCTCAGGAACTGCTTCTTCCGGGCTGCTGTCACTCTACTGTCGCACGCAACGTACTCATTCGGTGACATGCTCATCACCACCCCCCCGCCCCCCCCCCCTCCGCACTTCCTCCCACAAGTCTGTATAAGATGGCTAATGTAAATATTTATTCACATCAATGCTGTGTCGCTCTTGCAGGTGAGATGCTTAAATGCTTTTGTTGTGTCTGTACTGTACAATGACAATGACAATTAAAGTTGAATCTGAATCTGAATCTGATAGCAATAGCTCTCGAGCTGCGAGTTTAAAAAAAAAATCAAGAAACTCGATGGTAAGCAAGTAGCATGTATGTAGCGTTAGTGTCGGAGTGCTTCGTAACATCCTCGTAGTTGCTCGTAACGTGCTAACGGCCGGTAGCTCGGCAATGTGGTAAGGCTTGGTAAGACTTGTGCCGATTTTTTCCAACCCGACGTGCCTAGTACTACCAGCAGGGCATTTATTGTTAAATCTCCAAGATTTCGAATCCAGGTAACATATCGCCAGTTCTCCTCGCCACACCTCTCAGGCACGAGCTCGGTCCTGCTCTTTTGTCCAGCTCCTCGTGGACCTGCCATTAGGAATTCTTTCCTTTCGCATAGCCGCCTTGTACCGGGCGGTCCTCATCTCTAACTGGAGGTGTGCGTTTTCACACTTCTGTACGGCTTTTGCCGCCATGGGAGAGGGGATGTTTAATAGGGAGTGACTTTTCAGACTCGTCTGTTGATTTATGCTGCTGGTCTTGCCGACGTCAGCGTGTAAGATATAAATGGAGTCAATGAGAGGGAGGTTGGTTTGTATGATGGTCTGGGGCTGTGTTCCACAATTCGCTGCATTTCTCTGGCTAGTCCCTTGTTGGAGCTTTTCCAAAACCAAGCTGTGTGGCATCCCTGATAAAGTGCTTTCTATGGTGCAGGTCATCTGTAGAAGTTGGTGAGGAATGTTGTAGAGGAGCAATGACGAAGCTTCTTGCTCATAGAGCCTTCTATGGAAGTAGAGGGCGTTGGTTTGCTTCGCACCTGTTCTATTGCTTCTATACAGGTTGGTTGCGTGACAAGTTGACTGGTGTGAGTATTTACTCGCAAAGAAACTTCGGCGACGTCAATGGCAAACTGGGGAGTGTTCAAGTTCCCGGCTTCACTTACCTGAAGTCGCTCACTCATCGTCCTCTTGTCCTTTCTGACATTGAGAGAATGGTTATTGTCTCCCTACACTCACGGTCACTAGTTGCTCGAATTCCTTCCTGTAGTTCCAAACTCATCATTATTTGCGATTCGTCATGCCCACACTGGTTGGTGTCGTCTCGGCGAATTTGTTACATTTATTCGATTTGTAGGCTACGGGCATACATTTGCATAGGTGTACAAGTGTGTGTTGGGGGGTGGGTGGGTGGGGGGGTAAAGAAGGGGGCTGAGAATCGCAACCTTACGGAGTCACGCTAGTCGTTGAGGGATTATGCATAGAGGATGATTTGTCCGCCTATCTGCTTACTGATTGAGGGTTCTGTTGGGGAAAGGGAGCAGGAACGTCGGTATCCAGTTGTCAGTAGGTGAGTGCTGACCCGAGTGCACAAGTTTCGTGGTTTAGTGATGAGCGTGGATGGGATAATGGTGTTCCCAGTGTAAGAATCTCAGTAAATGCAAAAGCTTGCCTTAATCACTTCATCTCCGTTATTTGAGGATTTGAAGTGTATGGTTGGTAACGGGCCGCCCTGGTGAAAATGGCAGAGACGTAGAGGCGCAGTAGAATTACCAGACTGGACGACAGGCTTCGGTGGGATGGGGTCGACGACAAGCCGGGTGGCTATGTTCTCTTGGCGTTCAGAACCAGTTGCAAACCTCGCACCCCCCGGCGGTCAACAGGGTTATATGGTGGTGAGGGTCTTTCTGCCTGGCAGAGAGGCACTACAGACTAGGGTTCATGGTCTCAGAGTAGAGGGGGGCGGGTTCAACTGAGCTGGTGATTAAATGTCTCCATTCAGCGGGTGGTGAATCTTTGGAATTCTCTCTCGCTCTAGGGGGCGGTGGTGGAGACTCGGGGCCATCAAGGCTCACTCAGTAAAACCAAAGATGTTATAGCCCACACGGCAAGGCTCCGCTATAAGATCTTTGCTCAGAACAGAAGATCTGATGAGACGGGATCTGGGGTGACATAGGGACAGTGGCGGGTGAATGGCAGCTGGGGGGGGGAGGTAGATAAGAACACGATCTTCAATGGTGGGGGTGGGACAGGCTTGAAGGGCCGTCCCGAATGGCTTTCTAACTAGCTTGATATCTCTTGTTTAAGGCAAAGGCTGGGGCAAAGCTGATGAAAAGGATGAGCTCATCGTCTCAAGCTCTATTCGCCCCTGTTCTGCAGTGGAAGTGAAGCATTCACAGGGAAAGGTTAGCATGAGTTGCGCTCTGGTATCATTACCGGCAACCATTTCCTGTTGTAATAAACGATATTAAACTTAAATCGTCATCTTGGTGTGAAGTGACTCAGCGATCTTGGAGAGAGCGGAAATGTAAAGAGGCATTGCATCTGAACTCCTGGGTTCTGGCACTGGGGTCGCTGCAACTGGTTGGCTGGGCACATGGACACTGGATCCTGAACAACTAGATCCTGGATCGCTGGAGCACTGGATCCTGACACTTATTCCTAAACACTGGATCCTGGGGGATTTCATTGCCACAGAAGGCTGTGGTGGCCAAGTAAAATGGATTTACTTTTAAGGCAGGAGATCGATAGATTCTTGATTAGGACGGGTCAGAGGGTATGGGGGAGAAGGGCCAGGTGAATGGGTTAGCAGGGACCTATATAATCAGCCATGATTGAAAGAGGCGGAGTAGACTCAATGGCCCGAGATGGTCCTAATTTTGCTGCTATCACGTCACGCAGTTATGAGTACAGTTACATACCACAGTTTGTAAATGATGATTCTGATGAGGTAATGTTTGTTACTAAATAAGGAGAGGTTCATATCTCCAACTTGCAGCAGCTTCACAAGGTGGTGGAATCTGTTCAAGTTTGTGCTGTGGGACTCCATGATTCTCAAATCGCCTCTTGCAATTACGAAGATAAACTGTAAGTCATGTGTCAAACCCAGCATTTTTCCATGCCCATGCTGTACCAGAATACAATATGAGAGCCCCAATGATGATCAGTGCAGATTCGGGAGTAACTTCATGCAGGACAGGCAGCATCTCCTGGAGAGAAGGAATTGGTGGCCGTTTCGGGACTAGAGCCCGCTTCTTCCAGTGCTGAGGAAGGGTGGTGCTCGACGGAGAAATGTCAGCCCATTCCTTCTCTCCACGAGATGCTGCCTGTCCCCGACTGAGTTTAGTACTCCGTGCATCTCTTGGTGTCTATCTGGCGGTGTAAACCAGCATCTGCAGGCTCCTTCGCCTCCACAGTGAGATTCCATGCAAGTGGAATTTCAATGTTCCATCTGGGACATGAAAATAGGGCGATAAAACACTCTTGAAACACTCTGACGTCTTGATCGACTCGTGAGATTAGGGAGTATAGCGAGATATGAGTGGGTTTGCAATCTATGTTGAGCATTTGACAGCACTGGGGCCTGTACTTCGCTGGAGCGCCTGCCTTGGATAATCTATAGCGCGCTAGATATAGAACGAATTCTTGATTAGGAAGCGTGTGTCAGGATCATTATGGGGAGAATGGCAGAAAATGGGATTATGAGGCAGAGATCAGTTCCTGAATGAATGGTGGTGTAGGACCTCAATCAACGGCTGAACAGTCCTTATTCTACTCTAAAGGGGCTTGTCCCACTGTGTCGACCCAATCGAAAATCCACGAGTTTCCATAAGAGTTTAGGGCAAGTTTGAAAAAGTGTCATGTTGAAGCCTCCATCGAGACCTCCTTACGCCTAGTGTTGACAGACTAGGCCTCGACTAGTCTATACGGCGTAAATTGGACGCACCGAATAGTGGAGAGTGCAGACAGCTCGCCTTCGACCTCGTCCCTTTGACTACCTTCGATTACGCTCGAGCTACCCCTCGATATTCATACGAATACACATGCGACGCTACTCTACGACCTTACTTGCGACTAAACCTACTGAGTAAAAAAAATATAGATTTTTTTCCATGGAAACCTTTTTTTAGCGCAGCCGTGAGCATTTTTCAGGCAAGAAAATAAAATACGTCAGCGACCTAGGCGGAGGCAGACTCGAGTACACGAGGACTACCCTCGGAGCATGAAGGAGTATTACAAACACCCTCCTAGGACCCTGGGGTAGACGAGCACAACGCAGTGGCTGGGGGCAAGTATGAGTCAGGAAAGTCGAGGGGGCAAACTGCTTCTGATTCTTGCGGATTAGGTGCAACCGGGCGGCAGTGGGATTCAGCCCTTAAACCTTGTGAATCTTGTGAGTCATGGCATCTCTGCTAGGCAGCCTTCTTCTGCCTGCTCTCAGCTGTTGTGGTCCGTGGTGCTCCCCCTGTCCTGGTGAGTATTCCCATCCTCCACCTGTTTCACCTCTCCAATCTATGCTACACTCCCACCGCAGTAGTTTTCCAGTGAAGTGATTTCAAAGCACCTCTCTCTCGCAACGAGGCCACAGTTGAGTAGGGGCTCAGAGGTGCAGTCTCTGCTCACAGCCCAGGCTGTAGGAAGGGAAGCTATATCAAGTTGCAAAAGGGACTCCCTGTCTTTATCGCCATAACTATTCTTAAAGCTCATGAAGCAGTGGTCACAGGCCCCAAAAGGCTCATTCACCAACACTGTCATCAGGGTTTGTAGGCTAATTGGCCTCGTTTAAAATTGTCCTTAGTGTGTAGGGAATTGATGAGAAAGTCAGATGACGAGAAGTTGTGTGAACGATGGGTCGGATGTGGAGGTTCTGTTCCCCGCATGCTGTATCTTTCAACCAATATCAATAAAATTAATCAATTAAATCAATAAATCGATCAGATTAATAATGCAATCGATCAATCTATATCTATTCAATAAATCAATCATCAATACAATCAAAATCATCAATCATACTCATGCATTAAAGTTTATTGAAGAATGTGTTATTCTCGTCTTGGTTCATATTATAATTAATGAATCAGAAACTTAAAGTTGACGTGTGGGGATATTAGAACTGAAGCCAAATGCTGAAATGTCAGGCCCATTCTGGTGTAATAAAGTGAACACTACCAGGAATGCAAACTCGTCACCAAACTTTATTCCTTTAGGTATGTTGTTACAAAACGTGAAACTGTAGCAAAATAGTTAATGTACGAAAAAATCATGCAACATCGGAAACTTGTCACAGAATCTAGAATAACGAAATACACATTTACATAGTATTTACCCTTAGTTCACATTTTTGATGCAGCTGCAAGTAAATACTGGAAAATTGTTCCATCTTTCAGTGACGGTGGTGGTGATGAATCAGCAATGATTAGGACAGCAGCTTCAGTATTTACTGTGGTCAGGACAAATGCTCGTGAGACCACCACAACCGTTACAAAGTGCAGTGTGATCTCCTGCACACAACCCTCGCCCATACTCCACAGAGTGGAGCCAGGTCTGTCAGCTGTAGTGATCACAGCAGGGGGGCAGCGCCACCTATAGACGTTGGGAGGTCATGTTGCAGTTATATAAGATGGTGGTGGGGCCACACTTTAGAGTATTGTGTTCATATTCTGGGCACGAAACATCTTATCTCTACATCTTCTCACCTTATTATTAACTTTAGTTTAGAGATACAGCGGCGGAAACAGGCGGCTTCGGCCCACCGACCAGCAATCCCCGTGCAATACATAAACTACGTATCCTACACCTCATAGGGACAATTTTTTACATTTACCAATCCAATTATAACTACAAGTCTTGGTGGAGTGTGGGAGGGAGGGAGGGGGAACTGAAGATCTTGGAGAAAACCCACTAAGGTCACGGGGGGGGGAGAACAAACAGACAAACTCCGTACATGACAGCATCCGTAGTCAGGATCTAACCTGGGGTCTGCCATCGCTGTAATTCGCTGTAAAGGCAGCCAACTCTGCCGGCCGTGGCTGTTGAGCACTGTGCTGCCATCTCTACATTTCGAAACGCTCTCTCTAAGGTCGATCTCTCTCAGCCTACCACACTAGTCTCAGTCCTGTCGAACTTCTCTTCTTCTAACTCAAGTCCTTCCAGTCCCTGTAACACACCGCCGTGGGAATCTCTTCTGTACCTTTTCCAACTTAATTGACATGGCTTCCGTACAGGCTGATAAGGCTGAATGATGTTTAATATAAACATATATATTATAATGGATTTCCTGGCTAAGATTCCACTTACATTTAGTATCAAAGCAGTACTTCTCTCCAGTAAATTGACAGAAAGACTAAGCCCAGATTTGGCCGCCGCAGCACTGGCTGAGCGTGTTAAAACACTGACTTGCCTCGCAAATAACTCTGTATTGAGCTATTCGCCAGACATACCCACCCAGGTGCGATGTACATTGAGATGTGACGCGATGACTTTGGAATGCGTCTGGCATTGGACGAGAGAGGAAGGGGCCCAGATTAATCGCCAGCTAAGAGGGTATTGAGAACAATGTCTCGATGCCTTTGTGTATGCAGTGACTGATGACTTTGATATGTCAAGTATTTTGTAACAAATGTCGCGATGCCTTTGATATGTAAAGAAGTCGTTGACAGCACATGACAAGATGCCTTTGATGGCAACTGATGTGATGAGAACAACTCAAGACGTATCCTGTAGTAACATGTATTCTCTTGTACCAGCCCGGGACCATGACTAATGGCTTTTGGAATGTTCTAAGGTGACAAAAATAGTAAGATTAAACGAGAACTTACGCAGTTTGAAGTTTGATCTTTGATTTTATGAGAGAGGAACGTTGAGAGGAATACGTGAAGAACCCCACTAGGACTATACTCATGCGGTGTCATTCTCAAAAGCAGTGGTGTGAGATCACAGATAACTATAATGACCTACTAAACAGTAGTTAAGATTAGAGAAGATGAATACCAGTTCAGGATATGATCAAGGGTGGGAGCGGAGGGCACGTATTCCCTCAACGTTCCTCCTGCATAAAATAAAGATGCAAACTGCAAACTTCGCACTGGGGAATGGTAAGTTCTCGTTTTGAAAAAGAAAATCTACTATTTTACTTTCGGAGTCACGTGAGTGACTACGTGAAGATTTTAAAGCTCGTGTGAATTCTATGCCGTGGAACGAGTCAATGCCTCACTTCTGCCTTGATTGTGGGGAGAATGTGTTAACATCATTAGATATCAATACGATCTTGAAAACAACAAAAATGTTTTTTATTAAATCCAAATCATAGGAGCCAACCCTTATTTATGAGGTAAATCATATTACAAAACTTAAAAGTGTTCTGCACAATGGTTCGCAGGTTCTATGACCGGTTTTTAATGATAAAATCGTTGGGATACGTTTCTTTCATCCGTTGACCATTCTCTGTCCGTCTTGAGGAGTTGGTCCTCATAGAACATCCAATTGTTTTGCTGCTGATGTAGCTGCAGCCCTGTGGAGTGAGATTTAAAAAACGTTCGTATCTACTCCTGCCTTCATTAGGGACCTGTTTTAGCCGCCTGCGGCGTGAGATGGTCTGTTTGTTCCTGGTTACTTTTTTTATGTGGCTGTTTGTGGCTAATTAACAGGTAGCTATTTTCTTTCCCCTCTGATGATTCTTGTCTGTTCAATGTATACTAGTTGAAATGAGTTACTACACATTAGGGGCGTCATCCGTTGTGTGGGTAGGCCCTGATACTTCCTATTTTTGTCAGCCTGTTCGCCCGTTGTTCTGTGTTTATTAAGTTCATGGATAAGAAAAATCAAATTCCCAGATGACGTGGTCAAATTGTCCAGCCTTTTATGGCTAGTTTTTTGTAGCGACTGGGGACCCTTTGTGCCGGTGACGCAAAGAAATCAGTCCATAAGCGCCTTTTTCATAGTTAGTTTCTGTAGGGACAGAGCTGTTGGTGGAGATCCAGTTTCTCAACATTATCAATCAATGCTTCCAATAACATCGAGCTCGAGTCTCAATTTGGGCAGAACCTAGTTACATTGGCTTGGGGGATTCGTGTTGAAAATAGCCTCCTTCGTTTAGTTTGGTTACCAGGCAGGGTGAGTCCCTTCAGAATGCCCGCTCTGTCCTTGCCAATAGGTAGTTTGACAGAGGCACTTCTCTGGAACAGTTGATGGCACTGTATCTGAGTCCCTCATCGGTAGTGTAGACTGGCCAGAAATTTCTTCCAAGAACAGACAGACGACTCTTGACTTGGACCTGTGGTATGAGGTTACTTGTCGTGACAGTACTGGTTTCCCCGCATTTATGTGCATGTTGTGTGCTACCAAGTACTGTTTTTTGGTGGACTGTCTGTTGGGCCGATTGCAATCCTGTCCATTGTTCGGGATAGAGTCCGTCAGTCGCATGTCTTGTAGAGGCGCTCTTTCCAGACTCTACAAATTAATAAGTTGGTATGTTTATGACAGGGGTGACCTTGCCTGTGTTACTGGACTGGACCAGTAACTTTGGTCTAATGTTGAATGGTGATGTGCAGCGGTTCTAATGCCATGTCTAGGTATCACCGGGGACAGGAACCATTGTTGAGTAGGGCCAAATCGGGTACTATAATAATCCCCAGATGCAGAGTCTTGGTGTATTTTCCTTAGTACCCGACCGATGAGGGCAGAAAGGCAGGGAATGCATAATAAACAATTTCCCCCAGCATGCCGCGAAAATGCATCTGTAGCAGCTGCTCCAGGGTCTGTTTCACCCATGAAACATAACTTGGGAATGTGTGATTTAGCCTGGATGCGAAACAGAATCGATATAGTGGTGTTGCTATACATGGCTGTAATTTCAGGGCAATAGGTGTCATGTTTAATCCAACATCCCATTCAGTGTTTTCATTGAATTTGCGTGCGTCTTGGTACTCTGCCAGCTAAATTTATTTTTAGACCGTGTGTAGTAGGTAGCGTGATATCCAAATAGTTCTCTGCTGGCTGTCACCATTGCCAAATTGTGTTGGGCCTAGTATTCGTCACATGATGTCGAATTTATTCCCACTCCATATGGTTGATATAGATGCAAATCCACGGTGGTGTTGTCAATTTGTAGTCTTAACATGCGTTGATTATAACCCAGAACAATATGACTTAAGGCGGCATGGAATGCACTTAACTATTTCCAGGTAGTTTATACCCTGCATTTTAATAGATGATGCTTCCTGTGCATTCGCATCTGCGGCCTCCACGCGGGCTCGAGATGGAATTGGTGGGCTCGCCCAACCTAAGTGGGGGCACTGGCATCAGTTTGTATAGGGTCGCCATAGACTGTGTTGCTGATAATTAGTGGGTTGGAACAAATAGCTTGGCTGTTGTGTTCACACCATTTGAGGTTAGTTCTATCATGGCTTCTGTAGGTTAGACCTGCTGCATTTGCCTGTCAATAATGAAAATGGCCCCCATTAATATTTGAGAATGCTTTCTTATTTAGGGCTGCTCTGTAAATTTCGCCATGTAAAGTCCAATTGTGTGTCTGGAATGAGGCCCAACTATTTTCATTTCCCAATTATCCTGGCTATCTCGGTGGTCTAATGGAGTGGTTTTGGTGATAGTTAATGATATTCGCTCCTGACCACACGCAGGACTGACCACTTGGTAGATTTACTCCCTTATCTGGGGACGCTCATGCGGTCTGGGCACCACATGAGCTGTTATTCCGCCATCCCCGTGAATTCCCGAGGCACTCCATATATATTACGGAGGGAAACGCTCTACCGGCATCGCGTAGGGCTGATCCCGTTCGCGGTCGTTTAACTCGCCTTTCTGGGGACTCTGTGGACTAAAGCCGCATAATTAATGCATTCGCGCCTACCTGGCACGCCCCGTATCTATTTATATATTCTGGGAAAAACCGTGCCAGACACCCCGGCATCTATATTATATCGTTGGAACCCTCCCGACATCCCCAGTCTAAGCTGGAGGTCCGCCTGCCACGGGAACCCCAGGCATCAATTTTATCCATTTGAGGAAAAATTTCCGCTAACACGGCGGTCTAGAACCTGGAGGTCCCCTTCCCTCGGGAACCCATCATTAATAATTCTATTGGAGGGAAAGGCCCTCATGGCAACCCGGTTTACTGTTAGGTCCCCCTCTCACCCGGGAACATTGACGCGGCTACTATTCCAGCTGATTCCGCTTGCCCCGGTCAAGAACCAAGGGTTTCCTCCCAGCCGATCAGGCTGGTTCCGCGGCCCTCCGCAATTCGTCGTCGCGTATGCGGCGAATGCCCCGTATCAGGCCTCAGCAGGAAGGCCTCTGGAACAAGCAGAGTTCCTGGCAAGGAACCAAACCGGTTAGAAAACAACTTACCTTTGAGTTTAAAACTTACTCGGGCTGAGCGACTCTCCGAATTAAAATGGGTTCCTTGTTGCTGAGGGAGGGGTAGACCGGGCATACACTCAGGAAAATTAGCTGGATGACTGATATAGATATGAGCCCACTTGTCGATTAGCTCGTTTGATTACTTTGGCTTGGATGCCAGTTCCCAGTTCTGGTGGTGACCGGTGAACTTGTGTACAGAGTTCTCTGAAACGCCATAAATGTGCTTGTCTCTTGCAGCCGATTAAGGTGTCAGGGCCCAGGGCCAGGATATTGGCGATCCCTGCCTCGCTGAAGTCGTGAAAAATGCAATGAAAGACTTGACCCCTTGGCGATCGTCCGCTGAGGTCAGTTTGTCTTGTATATTACAAAACGTTTCATTATTTCTCGATTGTGACATAAACAATGTCATTCAGATCCAGTAATCATTCTGCAGCTGGCCCTCAAAAACACTCAACGACACTCACCTCCGTCCCTTTCTCCTCTCTGCTCCGCTACTCTTATTCTGTACCTTTCTGGGATTCATTCCACCATATCTGCTACAGATACTTTTGAAAAGTCGGGCGGGCTGACAGTGGCGCAGCCCTTAAGTCCCAGAATACCTGGGTTCGTCATCTCCGTCTACTGGTGTTCCGTCACGAGTTTGTACGCATGCGCCCATAGACGCCCTCGTAGGGGTTATTCTCTTGTCAAGGATGCAGGCCTTGGTATTTCAATAGACAATAACTAAATAATAGTTTCCTACCCACCGTCTCGCAATAAGAACGTGCAGTTTGTAGGTCTCCATTGGCTTGTTGGAAATGTAACATTGTCTTCTCATGTGTGGAGGACTGGATTAATGTTCGGGATTCCCTAGGATCGGTCGTCCTTTTCTTTCAGCGCTAATAGAACATTTCGCACGCTACATTTGTGCACAATCTGTTGCTTCTGGCTGCTGCTAGATGTGTCAGTCAGATCTATCTCCGGTGGATACGCATCGGAGGTTGGGCGAACGTTTCTCGAAGAAGCACCTTCCGCTCGGTCCGCTAATAACCAAGGGGGAGTCTGACCCTCTCCGTGGCTCATACAGCTTCACCTTCCCCGCTCCCACTGCCGTCTCCGACCTCGCTGTCCTTGGTTCTCCTCCATGTCCCGCGTCACAGCGAGCACACGGAAATTGGAGGAACAGCACTCATATTCGCGTTGGGTATTCTGCATGCCTGGGGGCATGAAACATCGAATTCTTGCGCGGCATATTGTTAGTCGCTTGCTGTCGCCTCACCGCTTCCTCATTCTCCCTGCTGTCTCGGCGCCCATCCTGCCCAGCGCTTCGTGCTCCTTCCTCCTTTTTGCCTTTCTTGTCCCCGCCCACGGCACCCTCGCGCGCCCGCCGATCAGTCTGAAGAGGTTTCAGGTGCCGACACGTTGGGCCTATTTCTCTTCGCTCCATATATGCTGGGCTCACCCGCTGAGTTTCTCGGCATGCTGTTTTTGTTGTACCGTCGAGCTTCCACACTGACTGCCTGGTTCGTGAGTGTGAGTCTCGTTGGGTTTTCGACCAGTGCTTCTTAAAACTGGTGAATGGTTCACACAAGTGAATTCAATTAGTTTGGGTGAATTACTTCATTTATTCAGATATTTTATATTTTGGGCTCTATACTTAAAGGCATTGCCATGAAAGTGGATAGTAATCTCTATTTTTTTACCTGACAATGAGGCTGGAAATTTGATGATGTGTTTGCTCATCTTACCTAACTACGGTTTCTAATTTCAAAGTAGCAGGAACTATTCCCAAATTTACTGTAATTAACCTTTCAGAGTAAGAGCTGCTTGTTGAGTCTAGCTTTTCAAGCAACAACACTGCAGTAACGCGAGCCTGATGGGGTAGGTATGGGGCTGTTTAGATTCGGAATGTTTTTTTTTATTCAGTCTGAATAGTAATGATTTTCGTACCTTTCCAGTGGTAATTACCTTTCTTTTAAACCACCTATGTTTATTTTTACTATATTTTGAGGATGTTTACATAAGGTAGAATATAAAGAGACACGTAAAAATTCGTTACTTGTGTTACGGTTTTTCTCATGTGACCAATAAACTGATCTATAAAATTAAAACAGGGGAGAATAAGATGAAAATTACCAACAAAAAAATAAAAATCTCTTGGGAGGGTGAATGAAATTTGTGTTAGACTCCTGGATTAATGACATGGAATATCGTTTAAGAGGGCTACTGTCTTAGAGCGGGCATCGCGCACCGGCCCTAGAGGCGGCTTGAGCATTTGCCAGTTTAGTCGGGTGTCCTCCTCCTGCAGGCTCTGTGTGTCGGGGAGATATCTGTGGCGATTCCTCCTCATTGTTTTTGCAGTGGGTGGAACCGTACTGTAACAAATCCTGCCTGCGTAGGCCACACTGTCAGACCCAGTAGTAAAGGCCTTTGCTGCAAAAATCTTAGCCTGGGAGAGAGGTTTTTCAGGCGAGATAGACACAGAAAGCAGTTGTCACTCGGGCGGGAGGCTAGGCAGCATCGTCTGGATGGAAGGAAATGGTGGCATTTCGGGGCCAAGACTTCTTGCATAGTATAACAGAGTCAGGAAGTCGTGTAGGGCAGGCTTTATAGGACAGTTGGTTATACCAGTTGCATTTGGAGAATCGTGTGGGGCGATTGTCTGGTTGGCTAATTACGAGGATGGATGAGGGCGTTAGAGAGGGTACCGAACAGATTTAGCAAATACTGCCTGGATAGAGGTGCTAGATGATGATCCAAAATGCTGGATTATACTTCCGCGGGACAGCAGTGCGGCAATCTCAGGAGAGGAAACATTACCCGGGTATACGTCATTATTTCGTCACTCCTAGCGAATCCTTGCGCTGTTCTCGCTTTACTCCAGGCATTTTGTGTCTTATCTTTCTGGATTAGTATAGTGTTAATTATAGGATAGATAATTTTGGGGAAAGGGCGCATTAGTAGATGGTAGCCGCTCCCCACTGAGTCAGCCTCTCTCTGTCCGGTCCCTCTCTCGGTCGTTGCAGGGTGTGGACAAGACGGGACAGGAGCGCTGGCCAAATGAAGCCGCAGGTGCGTTGATTTGGGCCGCCTTATGCATGCTGGTTAAAGATATCCCACTGTCGCTGCTGCCTGCCTCTTCTGATCACTCCCTCTCCTGCTCTTGCTGCTCTTCTTGCGTATGCGTGCACACACACAACCTAAGTTTTAGGACAACTTGTTCTGTTTGATCTTATGTGATTGTGGGCACGGCTCGGGGGGGATTGGCATCTCGTCTAATACAGGTAAAGGACACAGTGAAGGTTGCAATCATCCCACTGCGCCCTCCCCTCCTGACTTTTTTCTTTGACCCCTCTCTCCCTTCCTCTCCCCCTTCTTTTCCCGCCCCCTTCCCTCCTCCTGTAACTCTCTCTATCTTGTGCTCTCTCTTGTGGGCCATTCAAATGCCCGCCGTAAAATACTGGGCGGATATGGAATGATGGCCCAAATATGAGCTACTTCGCTATAGTAAACTTACTATATCAGGGTTCTTAAGAAGGGCCTTTTACTGTAGAAAACTAGCTACATCGCTTTAATTGTTTGCTTATAAATCGGCTGTGGCTGCGAGAGGTATCGGGTTTAGAGAGTGATTTTTATCCACTACTATACTATTATACAAAGGTCCCATAAAAACTATATCTCCTTTTGCGACCGGGGTCTTGCCGGCGCATTTTTCGTTAATGATTATATCTATGCTGACTATTTTCGATTGCAAAGCCTAGTGAAAATCTGCGTTTAAACGCCGCCCCCTCTAAACACGCATAAATCACAGCACACGGCTGGGGGGCAGATTTTCAACCGATCTGGCTTGCAGGTACGGTCTGGAACACAACATACTGCTACACACTGCAACAACCAGGCGTTGACTGGAGAGGCATCCAGCTCGACTCCCCCCGTTGCTCTTGGACCCTGAAACGACCAATTTGGGCCATGACGCCAGGGGCGAACAATCTAGGAAGGCAAGGAGGTCATATGTGCATAGGGCTTCTGTACATATCAGGTTCTGCTTCTCCATCACGGAACGGCTATTCTGGTCAGTCTTGGAAAGGGCGGCTCATGTTGTGTGGAGCCGGAGGGAATATCCCGATGAGCAATCCGACGGAGCGGGGATAAGCTCAGTCTGAAACGCACTCTAAGGCACTATGACCGCGGCGTCATCGACAGGCCGTCGCCATGACAGGGTGAGGACCGGCGCACTGATCTGCTCGCACGCCACAACATCCCGCCTCCGCTATGTCGCCTGTGGAGGCAACAGCTGGCTGAATACAACACAAATTCCTTACACTTAGTCACAATCACGGATGAACTAGGGCAAACGCCCGTAAGGCGATTGCGACCTGATGGCTGCCACCGGGAGTCCACAAATCCCTTTAGCAACGATCTCGAGCGGAAAATATACGTGGCCTAGAGCTTGCCAACTGGGGGGGAGGGGTTCTCTGCGTTACTGTACCCACAGCTTCCGCAGATTCCTGAGACGGACATTCCGGCCACCTTT